>NC_056726.1:1113120889-1113139719 GCF_019279795.1 Protopterus annectens
TACTTCAAATTTCCAGACCTGTTGCTGAATCAATATTAACTTTCTTCATTATTAATTACAATTCTGTCACAGTATTCTGTTTCTCTATTTCTTTATTTATACATTCAGTAAACTCCAGAAAGAATAAACTTCAGCAGCTGGATGACCACAAAACTTTAATAACAAAGTAAAAGCTAGAAACTGCAAACAATCACAGTTTAGTGCTTTCATCTTATACAAAAGACAGCTTCAGAAGTGAGAACAGCATTCAAAACATAATTGTGAACACACCCCCAAAAACACCCAATCAGAGGTCAGAAACCACAAAAAAACTCAGGAGGGTTTAAAAGAGTATTGAAAAACAGTAAAATATATACAAAAAACACTATTCACAACACTATTTACAACTTGGAAGCCCTCATTTTAGATCACTGATAATGGACATACTGTCATTAATCTCTGGCAAGTTTGTGGTGTCTAATCTAAGCTGCCACAACATTTCACAATGCAATAATTTGTTCTTCCAGCCTAATGTGTAGGTAGCTGCTTGCATTTGCTCCAAAATAAAAAAATTAAATCTTTCAAAGCCTACACAAGATAGTGAATGACACTATCCATTTCTTTTTTAACTTTCATGTCTGTATCCTGTAACTTCTGTTTTTTATTATTCACTCTCTGTTACAACACCACCTACTGTTCATTGACCTTTACATGTAATCAGACAGATGCTATCATTCCTTTCCATACACAGACTGTCTCATTATGCACCTAATCATTATAGGCAGTTTCCAGGTTAAATACACCTCACATAACTGCAGGGGCGGCTCGTGGCATCGGACTGCTATGTACATAGCTTAAAAGTTAGGATACAAGCATGTGTCAAACTAGTAACTAATGGTATCACACACACACACACACACACACACACACACACACACACACACACACACACACACACACACACACACACACTTACTGATCCTGCAGAGATAGCAAACCTGCTAGCAGACAGATTTGGCAAAAATGTCACTCCCTTATCCCCTCCAAACTTATCACAAACCTTGACCCCAACTTCCCCCCACTCTATATATCCAAAGAGCAGGTCACTAAAACCTTGTCGAAGGAAAAAAAAACACAGCCTCTATGGGACCAGACAGCATCCCAGGCTGTCTTCTAAAAAAACTAAAACATGAACTGGCATCACCATTAAGTACCCTATTCAATCACAGCTTAACCACGGACTTTGTCCCTGCTGAATGGAGAACAGCAACAGTTATTTCTCTCCACAAGTTGGCTTAGCAAAAGACCCAGGGAATTATAGACCCATAAGACTGACCAGTATCATCTGTAAACCATGGAATATATCATCATGGACCTCATTAATAAAGACATAGGTGACCTCAAAACCCTGGAGCTGACCCCTTTTGGCTGTTTGGTTTTGTAAAGGGCAGATCCTGCCTTTTGAATTTAGTGGATTTCTTCAAAAATGTGATGAGGGCCATTGATGAGGGAAAATCTGTGCACACAGTATACCTCGACTTGGCAAACACCTTTGACACAATCGCACTCTCAGGCATTACCAGTAAACTTAGCAAACTGAATGTTAACCCCTTTGTTGTAAGATGGGTTGCCAACTGGCTCACAAACCAGTCACACACTATCAAAGTGGGTGACTCCACATCAACCGGCAGACCTGTTACCAGTGTGGTGCTACAAGAGTCAGTGCTGGGCCCCCTAATGTTTGCATTTTTATTTTATTTTATTTATTTATTTAAAATTTGTTTACTGGGAAAGTCTGACTTGGAAAGAGCCTTTTTTCAGCTGAGGCCCAGGGACAAACACTCTAGATGCATGTCTTTCTTATGTGAGAGGAAACTGGAGCACCAGGAGGAAACCTACACGAATGCAGGGAGGACATGCTGACTCCACACAGAAGGCACCCCAGTCGAGAATCAAAACAGAGAACCTCTTGCTGAGAGGCAACAATGAAAACCATTGCACCACTGCTCTGTGTCAGAAGTTCAAGCTAAAGCTATGGGGCTGTGGCTGATCAGGTTTCAGGGCAACTGCTAACTTGTTGCAATTATTGAATCCCCAAATGATGTCAGTATACTTCAGGAGGGCCTGAATGGTGTCTTAGTTATGGTGTCAAACTGAATGCAAAGAAATGCATCATTATTCCCTTTGATAAAAACAATGTCCCTTCACACTATCAAATTAACAACAATACCCTATGCACCTACAAAGTGGTAAGAGATCTGGGATCACAAATAGACTGCAACCTTAATTTTGACCACCAAGTGTCTACTGTAGTAAGCAAGGGTTTCTACGAAGCACACTTGATTAGCAAAGGCATCACTTCTAGAACAAAAGAGTTTAAAAGCCCCTCTATACTCATCACTAGTTGTGCCCATAATTGAGTATAATGCCCCTTTCAGCATGTACCTTACAAAGCACCTGCAGCAATTGGAGAGACCTCAGAGGTTTCTAACTAAGAAGATAAAGGGAGTCTAGCACATGCCTTACACAGAACGACTAAAGTCCCTTTTACTATACTCAGTATAACAGAGACTTCTTAGGGGAGACTTATGCCTGGCTTACAGGGCAATCTCTGGCCCAAACCTAATGAATTTGTTGCACATCCGTAAATCAAACAGGACTAGAGCTACCCATCCCAGGGACCTATATATGCGACTTGAATAGGATATGCTGGAGGGACAGGTTTGTCTCCCAGTGTCTACCATGTATTTGGAACAGACTGCCAATTTATTGAAGAAGATGGGGCACCATAAATTCTTACCAGTGATAGTGTCCAAAACCATCCTGGACATGGGCAGTCATTAACAAATACGGTCCTGGATATTGACTATAGTATCTATGGTATTACACTGAGATGAAATGGTTATTTTTGAAGGGACATCCATGTCGATAGCCTAGTAACCTCCTATGATCCTACTTGTCTCTTATTTTACAGATTTTACAATTCATAGGTTCATAGGTTCGTACTAGGCTATCTGCCCTAGGGCATTTATAAGCCTAGCCAGAATGTGTTTGGCTTTCGCCACCCATTTTAAATTAATTTTGCTATGCCCTTTTTCGAGGTTAGTATACTGTGCCTCTGTCTAACAGTGACACAGAAGTGATACCCAGGTTAAACCTATGATCTCCCATCCACTCATCAAGATTCCTCTTGAAGAGTCAATGAGGGACTCTGCCTAACCTGGACTGGGATTTTATTCCAGAGTGAAGGGAGCCTCTGGGTTATGAATCTGTACTTCCAGCATGTCCTAATTATTTCAGTGCTGAGATTCAAGTCTCTTGAGCGCGTAGCTCAATGGGATTTGGATTTTCTGAGGTGCAGCATGTCCATTAATTCCGGGTTGGACATGGCTTTATACGTCAGGCACAGATCGCCCCTGAACAGGCGGTATGCCACTGAGTAGAGCTGGAGTTTCTTTAACCGGGCAGCATATGGCATCTGTTTGAGCTCTTTGATCCTCTTGGTGAGGTATTGATTAGCAAAAGCATAGCCTCTAGAGCAAAATAAGTTATAACCCCTCTATACTCATCACTAATCAGGGATATAATTGAGTATTTATCAACTGAGCAAGTCATGTAACTAGAAATGTTTGTGGGGCAAATAGTCTACCAGACAGCCAGCCTAGGAACTACCTATGGACCAGAGTTGTTATGTTGAAAAGGAAGGGAAAGGACTTTTGTGAAGAGAAGAATCATCATGAGTCATGTTCTTTGTGTGTACTTCTTGTCTGTGTGTATGTAGTGCTAATACATTTAACTAGGAAAACATTTTTAATTTAGCTTTTTCCTGTAGGCCCACAGGTGTGAAATGCATTTGTTTAGGGTACAATTGTTTGTCTATTACATAATGGAGATGAAAAATGCTATGAGATGTAAAAGAATTGCTTCCTGCAGTACAAGTTTTGATTCCCTCATCCTTCATGTACCTTCTATGTGACTCTGACAAAGTTACTTCACCAGGTAGTACTCCCAGGCTGTTCCTGATAAGGGGCACTTGTGTAAAGTGGGTTGTCCCAGACTGTTAGCAAGTGTGTTGCACATTTGTCTTTTGAATTCTAGCACCAGTCACATAGCCTCTAATTATTATTTCAGTAAATGCCTTCAGATTGTGAATCCCTGAACATTTTTTGTAGTTTAACTGGTTAAGAGATGCTTTTTCAATAAATGTAAATTTCATAGAAAGAGAAGTTTCCTATCTTTTATGCTATTTTTTTTTTTATTTTTCATTTTATTTTTAAAACATGATACAAAATGTTTAAGCAAATCTAAATCTCTTTAATAAATGTAAAAGTAAAGAAAAAAACAATATAAGCACAGTGTTTATTGTAACTTAGTAGACAACAAAGTAATGGGATATTGGTGTGGCTGGTGGTGTCAGATTAATTAATTTTGCATTGTGCTCCATTTGACCACAATCCAACTGTACTAACTCTGGCGGTATATACAGGAACAATATGGCATCACAAGCCACTCAAGTAGGTCAGACGTACTGAGTGATATCAGATTGTATATGACAGAAGACACAGGGATGTCAGGCATGTACTGAGTGATATCAGATGGTATAGGACAGAAGACACAGGGATGTCAGATGTACTGAGTGAAATCAGATGGTATAGGACAGAAGACACAGGGATGTCAGACGTACTGAGTGATATCAGATGGTATAGGACAGAAGACACAGGGATGTCAGACATGTACTGAGTGATATCAGATGGTATAGGACAGAAGACACAGGGATGTTAGACGTACTGAGTGATATCAGATGGTATATGACAGAAGACACAGGTAGGTCAGACGTGTTCTGAGTAATATCAGGTGGTATAGGACAGAAGACACAGGGATGTCAGACGTGTTGAGTTATATCAGATGGTATAGGACAGAAGACACATAGATGTCAGACATGTACTGAGTGATATCAGATGGCATATGACAGAAGACACAGGTATGTCAGACATGCACTGAGTGATATCACATGGTATAGGACAGAAGACACAGGGATGTCAGGCATGTTCTGAGTGATATCAGATGGTGTAGGACTGAAGACACAGGAATGTCAGACATGTACTGAGTGATATCAGATGGTATATGACAGAAGACACAGGTATGTCAGACATGTACTGAGTGATATCACATGGTATAGGACAGAAGACACAGGGATGTCAGACATGTACTGAGTGATATCAGATGGTATATGACAGAAGAAACATTGATGTCAGACATGTACTGAGTGACATCAGAGAGTATAGGACAGAAGACACAGGGATGTCAGACATGTACTGAGTGATATCACATGGTATAGGACAGAAGACACAGGGATGTCAGACATGTACTGAGTGATATCAGATGATATAGGACAGAAGACACATGTAGGTCAGACATGTACTGATTAATATCAGATGGCATATGACAGAAGACACAGGTATGTCAGACATGTACTGCGTAATATCAGGTGGTAAAGGACAGAAGACACAGGCGTTTCAGACATGTACTGAGTGACATCAGATTGTATAGGCCAGAAGACACAGGGATTTCAGATATGTACTGAGTGATATGACATGTCTGACCTACCTGTGTTTTCTGTTATATACCATCTGATATCACTCAGTACATGTTTTACAACAAAGCTCCTCATTGGCACTCTTCAAGAAAAATCTTGATGATTGGATGGGAAATAGGAAATTCACCCTGGGGATTACCTCTGTGGCTCTGCTCGACAGTGGCACAGGAAAATCATTTTCTTGGGTGGCAAAAGCCAGGGTACCATTTTGGCTGGCCTTGTATAAGCCCCAGGGATGATAGCCTAGTACCTACTTGTGAACCTATGAACCTATATTTCTTTATTGGATGACCAAATAAAATCGCATGCTGACTTTGAAAGTTATAAATATGATTATAATCATATTTTTGAAAGTATTGATCAGCATATGGGTAGAAATAAAATCGGTAAAAGTTAAAAATTTGAAAGAGACTGTCTCCAATATCGTAATGGCAGCACTTATCCATGTCCTCCACCCTCCCAATCTTGGGCTCCTAGAATGGAATCCACCTATCAGGAGGCATGTTCTAATGATGACGAGTTAGATATCCCTGTGTCTTCACTTGAGCATGAGAATGTTTCAGCTACACCATTAACCAACAGTAATGTTAATTCTAATGGGCAAGATTTTGTGAGAAGAAGTGACCACATTAAAAACCAAGAAATGAGCTGTAATGGTGAACCAAATTGCAATAGATCCAATAATCAGCAATAGTTTAGAAATATACCATCTAAGCAGGGTTTTTTGAGGGGGAAACCACAGCAGTATCAGAACAGTCAGAAGAGGAACAACAACAGGAGGTAACTGCTGTATCATCAGCTGAGAGAGACCTGGTTATTGTTAAAAATAGTCAAAATGACTTTACTATTTATAATTATTCCTCATTTGAGGTCTCTATTGACTTGGCAGACATGTGATTTTTATTTTCATTTTGTATTTGGTCTGATGAAGTAGTAACCCTGCAAAAGCGCTAACCATTTTCCAATAAACTGTTTGCTGTTTTACATATCTTCTGGACATGTATTTGGCTGGACCATGGTGGTTTGACACACTTGTACTTATTTCTGGATTGGCAGACATGTTGGCGTAAGGTTTGACATTTGTCCCTACATCTAGAATGGACATTTCTAAATCAATTTGTGATATAAATTGTTTGTTAGAAAGCTAAATTTGCATCAAATGTTGGGATCTCAAATGAGTGGTTCTAACCAGTTCAGGACTGCTAGTTGTTATAATCCCCCACTTCATAATTTGTTACAAACCTTTGAAAAGATTTGTGAACTTGACTTTAGAATGCTATATAACTCAGACAGGAAGCAGCATTATAATTTAAGTAAGGATGAAAAGGATTTACTTAATTCTTTACGTTCAGCCAAAGCAAGATTGACCAAACCAGATAAGGGAGGGGGTCTGGTGTTTATGGATTTGGACAACTTTGATAATAGAATCCAGCAGATTCTGAATTTGGAAGCATATTTAGAAGCATCCGTACATGAATTTAATGTAGCTAAACAACGAATAAAATTTACATCAATGATTTATATAAAGAGGGTAAAATTGATGTACATGTTTATAATTACTTGCAAATCATGTCACTTATGACCCCAGCTATGGTTGGGGTGCCCAGATTACATAAAGATATTCACAACCCACCAATTAGTCTGATAGTGGATGGGAGACACTCACCATATATGCATGTGCTAAGTTTGTCGATACTATTTTGAAAAAATATGTAGTTATGGAGGAATTGATTTCCAAGGATTCTTGGTCATTTCTTGACAAACTTCACTTGGAGTTTCAAATGGGGTATAATTTCCTTACAGTGGATGTTTGGGATCTTTATTCTTGTATCCACCATGATCAGGGCATTGAGTGGGTCAGTGCCAGAATGAGGACTCAAGGTGCCCCAATGATGGAGATCTCTTTAGTTGAAGAGTTATTAGATATTATTCTATCCAATAACTATATAGTGATCAATAAAACATACTACCTTCAAACTAAGGAGGTGGCGATGGGCTCGCCATGTGTCTCTAGCTACACCAACTTAGTAATGTCCCATTAGGAACATACATATATTATGGGCAACCTGGAAATGAGTAACATCATTACATTTTATGTAAGATTTCTTGATGATATTTTTATGCAACCTGGAAATGAGTAACATCATTACATTTTATGTAAGATTTCTTGATGATATTTTTATGCAACCTGGAAATGAGCAACATCATTACATTTTATGTAAGATTTCTTGATGATATTTTTATGCAACCTGGAAATGAGTAACATCATTACATTTTATGTAAGATTTCTTGATGATATTTTTATGCAACCTGGAAATGAGTAACATCATTACATTTTATGTAAGATTTCTTGATGATATTTTTATGCAACCTGGAAATGAGTAACATCATTACATTTTATGTAAGATTTCTTGATGATATTTTTATGCAACCTGGAAATGAGCAACATCATTACATTTTATGTAAGATTTCTTGATGATATTTTTATGCAACCTGGAAATGAGTAACATCATTACATTTTATGTAAGATTTCTTGATGATATTTTTATGCAACCTGGAAATGAGTAACATCATTACATTTTATGTAAGATTTCTTGATGATATTTTTATGCAACCTGGAAATGAGCAACATCATTACATTTTATGTAAGATTTCTTGATGATATTTTTATGCAACCTGGAAATGAGTAACATCATTACATTTTATGTAAGATTTCTTGATGATATTTTTATGCAGCCTGGAAATGAGTAACATCATTACATTTTATGTAAGATTTCTTGATGATATTTTTATGCAACCTGGAAATGAGTAACATCATTACATTTTATGTAAGATTTTTTGATGATATTTTTATGCAGCCTGGAAATGAGTAACATCATTACATTTTATGTAAGATTTCTTGATGATATTTTTATGCAACCTGAAAATGAGTAACATCATTACATTTTATGTAAGATTTCTTGATGATATTTTATGCAACCTGAAATGAGTAACATCATTACATTTTATGTAAGATTTCTTGATGATATTTTTATGCAACCTGGAAATGAGTAACATCATTACATTTTATGTAAGATTTCTTGATGATATTTTTATGCAACCTGGAAATGAGTAACATCATTACATTTTATGTAAGATTTCTTGATGATATTTTTATGCAACCTGGAAATGAGTGAAATGAGTAACATCATTACATTTTATGTAAGATTTCTTGATGATATTTTTATGCAACCTGGAAATGAGTAACATCATTACATTTTATGTACGATTTCTTGATGATATTTTTATACAACCTGGAAATGAGTAACATCATTACATTTTACGTAAGATTTCTTGATGATATTTTTATGCTGATAGAAGGTAATGAGAATACAGTGAAACGTTTGGTAGAGTATTTCAATAGTGCATCCGATTTCTTACAGTTTACTTATACTTGTCATGAATATGGTATATCGTGCCTAGATGTTAATTTGACTAAAAATTATGTGAACAAGAGCTTGGAAGCAAAGATCTTTAGAAAAGTCACCTACTCTAACATGTTCCTGCACTATACTAGTGCTCACCCTAACCATCAGAAGCATTCAGTCATAAAGGGACAGTTGGTGCGAGCTGCACGAAAGGTCACCACTGACCAAGACTTTATTGATGAATGCTTGCATCTTAAAAATATGTTTTTTCGAAGGGCCTACCACCTAGAGGTGATTGAAGAACTCATAAACAAGGTAAAATTAAAAATAATTAATGGGATGTATACCCCAATTCATATGCAAAGTAGTACCTCATGAAATGAAGCTGATAATGGGGTATCTAATGAAGATTCATTGAAGCCATTTAATAATACAATTCAAAGTGATCAATTCAATTTGGCATATGTTATGACATTTTTGGTGGATTCTAAATATATAAGGGACATTATTTGTAAATATTGAAATTTGCTGGCAGATGATGTGGATCTGTTCATCAAATTAAGAGACACCCCTAAATTTGTATTTCGTAAAGGGTTTAATTTCAAAAGCCTATTAGAAACAAGAAAGGGTGAGCATGTCATTAATGCAGGTATGATGCGATGTGGCAGCTGTCCGTACTGCAGACACATGGAAGTAGGTGCTAATATAAATGTTAACAACATTAAGGTAGTCAACAAAATGAAGTATAATTGTAATTCAAAACAAGTGGTCTATGTAGCCAAATGTCAATCATGTCCGTCATTTTATATTGACAAAACGGACCACTGTTTAAGGGATAGGGTGTACGAACACTTATATAGTATTGATAGACATAAGGTTGATAATGCCTTAACTAAACATGTTGCTTGTTTTCCTGAACATAAATTTAAGTTCAGAGTAATAGATCAAGTTCCTATAATCCCAGAGGCGGCCCATGTTAGTTATTGTTAGAGAGGCTGGAGCTTCTTTGGCAGTTACGGCTTAATGCTTATTTTTGCCCTGGCCTTAATGATAAATGTTCAAAAATGTGTTTATTGAAATTAAAAAGCATAGATAGATAATCAATATTAGCAATAGTGGTGTAATAATATGTTCTTTACCTTTAGGTCTGGGTAAAATATGCCCCTAAGTGTTTTTGGATGTGGATAAAGGTGTTCAAACTTGTTCTTTTTAAAGTGGCAAATCACTGATTTTTTATTATGAGTACATATTCATATACATATATTTTTTATGTGTGTGTGTGTGTGTGTGTGTGTGTGTGTGTGTGTGTGTGTGTGTGTGTGTGTGTCTATATATATATATATATATATATATATATATATATATATATATATATATATATGTTTTAAGAGAACTGTTTCATTGTTTATTGTACATAATGTGTTTGAATTCTATATATAGGAATCTATTGTTGGCTCTTTAAGAGTTTTTTTTAATTTAGGTAATGTGATTTATTTAGCATGCTATTTAAAACTAGGAGGGAGTGTTATAATGTATCTGAAGAAGTCCAACTAATTAGGTGGATGAAAAGTGCTTCATTAAACTTGGTTCCAGATGTTGTACCTGAGAGTTTGTCTTTGGTTATCATATACTTATCGACCCCTACTCCTTTTTCCACAACCAACACTTAATTTTCCTCAATATATTTGGAATAACTCAATTATCATTAAACATAATCCCATTCAGTCTTTGATTCCAAATGTCTCAAATAATATAACATCTAATCTTTAGCATACTTTTTTTATCTAAACCTGCATAGAATCCATATTCAACCATATCCATATTTAATTGTTTATACACTTAAAATTCATTTAAAATTGTATTTTGTATTGATATTTCCCATAACTTTCAAACTCTTTTACATTTTAAGAAAACACGACCTGTGGTTTTTAATTCCCTGCAACAAAGACAAACCCTATCATTTATTTTTACAAGTCATATTTGCCTTCACTGGTAACTTATTAATTTGTAACCTGCATCAAAATTCTTGACATTCCTCAGTTTTCATACACCAAATATGTATTTGCTTTATAGCTTTAAATGTTTCTACTGTTAAACTATTACATGGATTTTTTGTTTAATTTCAACAATTTTATTTTTTTTCTTTACCTCTTTCTATTTCTTCATTCCTCTATTCTCTTTCTCTTTTATTCAATCTCATTAAATCCCATTCTCTATTATATTTCTTCTTAAACAATTTTCTTATATACACATTCTCATCTCCATTAATCCATTCTAATATTCGGTATAAATTTAAAGATGCACCATGCGTGACTAGATTTAATAATCACAAACCTCCTGCATCCTTATCTACATGCAGTATTGCTCTTTTAACTGGGTTCACTCTCCATCCCCAAATAAATCTAAATGTTAATTTAATAATCTGTTTTTCTATTTCTTTAGGCATCATATATATACTTGCCATATAGGCTATTCTTCCCATCCATATAGAGTTAACAAAGTGATTTTTGTTACAAGATAATCTGTATTTACTCCATACAATACTCAACTCTTTCAATTCCTGTAAAAATTTTAACCCATTGTTCCTTAACATCCTCAATTAGTCCAAAAGTTAGTATACCTAAAACCAAAATTTCCCCATTCCCCAAATTTCATTTCCCTTATTGCTTCTTCTAATCCAAATCCCTTTCTTTTATTACTATTCAAACACATTCCTAAACTTTGCAAAAAGTAATTTGTTTTAATAATTGTTTGTTGCATCATTTTACTATTCTTACTATGGCAATCATATCATCTGTGTATTGCATGATAACTGGATATTCAATACGTTTATTCTGTACTTTTCTTCATCTTATCTTCTTTTATTCTTTTTTTACTATACAGTTCATGACCATGACAAGTAAAACTCTACTCAAAGGACACTCTTGTTATAATCCTCTATTCATCCCCACTTCCTCATTTAACCAACCAGTTACCAATACTTTAATATCACTTTTCTTATATGTTGACTGAATTGCTTTCTGTAATGTTTTTACTTGTATTATATTTTTCTAAATTTCCCTTAACACTTCATGATCTATTCTATCAAAAGCCTTATTTATATCACCTGTTGTTTTTTCTTGTCTTATGTCATCTACTAATTCCCTAACAATCATTAATATCTCCTGACATCCTCTCATTTAATATCATATATGCCATCTTCTAACACATTATTTATCTTATTTTCTATTCTTGTTTGTAAAATCTTTATAAAAATCATGTAGCCTGTATTATTTATTATGACTGGTCTCCAGTTTGGTATTTCTCTGTTTTCTCCTTTTCTCCATATAAATGTTATTATACCATTACATACTTGCAAATATCAAACACCATCTTGTAATCATTAATTCAATACACAAATAAATATTTATTTTTGACAAAAGTCCAAAGTCCTGTACATTAAATAACTTATTCCATCCAGACCTGTTGCTGAATCAATATTAACTTTCTTCATTATTAATTACAATTCTGTCACAGTATTCTGTTTCTCTATTTCTTTATTTATACATTCAGTAAACTCAAGAAAGAATAAACTTCAGCAGCTGGATGACCACAAAACCTTAATAACAAAGTAAAAGCTAAAAACTGCAAACAATCACAGTTTAGTGCTTTCGTCTTATACAAAAGACAGCTTCAGAAGTGAGAACAGCATTCAAAACATATTCATGAACACACCCCCAAAAAACACCCAATCAGAGGGCAGAAACCACAAAAAAAACAGAAGGGTTTAAAAGAGTATTGAAAAACTGTAAAATATATATAAAACACACTATTCACAACACTATTTACAACTTGGAAGCCCTCATTTTAGATCACTGATAATGTACATACTGTCATTAATCTCTGGCAAGTATGTGGTGTCTAATCTAAGCTGACACAGCATTTCACAATTCAATAATTTGTTCTTCCAGTCTACTGTGTAGGTAGCTGCTTGAATTTGCTCCAAAATAAAAAAAAAAACATAAATCTTTCAAAGCCAACACAAGATAGTGAATGACTCTATCCATTTATTTTATAAGTTTTATAACTTTCATGCCTCTATCCTGCATCTTCTGTTTTCTATTCTTCACTCTCTATTACAACACTACCTGCCGATCATTGACCTTTACATGTGATCAGACAGATGCTATCATTCCTTTCCATACACAGACTGTCTCATTATGCACCTAATCATTATAGGCAGTTTCCAGGTTAAATACACCTCACATAACTGCAGGGGCAGCTCGTGGCATCGGACTGCCAGACTGCAGCCCCCCTCAGCAAAACAAAAAGAAAAAGTACCTTTTTGTGTTTTGTGTAGTAGATAGTATTCTTTTTTTTGTTTACTTTGTCTCCGAGTCCGCGACTCGGCAAGTTCCTTCCTGCCTCGGCAAGTACGCACATGCGCACTTTAACCGCCTCGGGTTGCGGTGGTTTCAAATAAAGACTTCTTTTGTTTGTTTTTGTTGCAGCCCGGTGAACTAATTAAGGCATCAGTGTGATGCCCTGCAGTCTATGCGGTTCCAAACCGCATAGAATTGGAAGGGGGTCGGACTGCGACGTCCGCAGGCACGTACATGACATGCTTGGGCTAGATGCTGCTGATTGGTTGTAGCTCTCTTCCCGGGCTTTATGTGCTGGGAAAAGAGCGAGAATCAAACAGTTTCAGCTGTGGATTGAATGATTCGTAATCGTGACTGAGTCAATCACATAGGGAAGGTTAAACTTTAAGGATTTACCTATTTTTATATATTTTTTTGGGCGGCCTAACTATATTAATTTTTGGCAGCTGTGCTGAAGAAGAAAAGTGAAGAAAGAAGTAGAACAATAATTTAGAAGAAGAAGAAGAAGAACAGAGTAGAGTACAGTACAGAGAGTTTTCTTCTTGGTGGTATGTATAATATACATTTTATTTTTTATTGTCCCAGCCAACTGCATCTTTGGGCATATGGCTTTGATCCAACTGAAATTAAATAATTGTTATTGTACATTTAGTCATTTATAAATATGTAAACAAATAGATGAGCCACTGAACTGATATTGATCTTAAGCTTGAGTCTCGTTTGCAGATGACTTGCACACAGGTGAATGTTGAAATAAGTAAATATCACTTACATGGAAATGTTATATTTAGACAAAAAAAAAGTTTTGGTATATTTTCATTAAGTTCACTCAATTAAATGATTGAAACTTTCTCAGGCCATAACAGAATGCCATTCAATTAAAATGCATTTTATACATGACTGTAAAAAAGTCACTGGCATGTTTTGACAGACAAAATGCTTTTGTTAGAAAAGAAATATCAAGCTTTCCAACCTATCTCCATTACAAGTTTCAAGACAGTGTACTAGCACTGTTTCAGTCGAATGCATTGCATTGTATTTCCCAGACAGAGTGTTTCACAGGGCACTCTATCACAGGGACAAAATGTAGCATTTAAGCTATGCCATGTGTAAACTGAGACATTGTCCATACTTGAACACTATGAAATATCATTTGGATAACTATCATTACTAGTAGAGATTGCTATCCTTAAAAAGTCAGATGTGACAGTGATCTTTTGGCAGTGCAAAGACCAGACAACTTGCTTGCATGTTCATAGCTTATCTTTGAAGAATGCATTGAAACAAAATGTGTTATAAGAGTTTTCTGGTCCTACCTAATGCAGAATGTCTAGGCATTGGTAGAATTAGCTGATCTATACTCCGGAGAGCTACCTAGTGTCTGTCTGTAATGAGATGCCTGGTGCATATTGGCCCAAAATGTAACAAATCCTCTCAAGCCAGTGGGCCATTAGCAAGCTCATCCCCTGCACTGGGAGCTTGCGTCTCACCCTCATATTTAAGACAATGCTTTAGAATGATAACATATCTCACTGTCCAGAAATGTTGATAACTCAGTCCTCATCAACATACATTCCCTCAAATATACTGTACATCAAACATATGTACAAGATATGAGTGTGCACACTGAGCATTCAGGTTAACAAGGTTGATTCATGCACACTGGGTATTTATGTATACAAGGTATACAGACATTTTTTGGGGGTCTTTGTCCTACTTTTATTTATGGCTTTGTCCAGATTTCTTGCTCTAAGAGACTAAGAGGTATGCGAGGTTGCTAATTACATCCTGGTCACCAGTATTACTAATGAGAACTTCTTACTCTACACCACTAAGCTGGCTGCCTGAGATTCAGCGTTCCTCAAGTCTTGCCTACCTGCTTAAGTTGTTTTGCATTTACCTTCAAGCACTGTGCGGAAAGGAACTGTGGACAGCCAAGGCTGTCAAAATCTTGAGAGGCTTTCATTATAGCCTTGGATGTAAAACTATAATTATGTTTGAAAATCTGGGTGCAAAAGGTACCACAGAAACAATGAAGGTTTCTGCAGACTTGCCTGTTTCTTGCTTAGTTGCTTGTGGTGTTTGTAAAATCATAAACATAATACCACTCTCTAGCAGAGAAGTGTTCTGAATGAAAAAAAATGCTGAGTGAAACTGGTTGTATTCCCTCTTTTTGTTCTGAACCAGCACAACCTAGGTATTATAATGCATTTGAGTGACTCATAATTTGTTACAAAGGTCAGTAGCAAGTTTGCTGTATCTTAAACGTTACATCCACAGAATGCATTGCTAAATATTTAATGTCAAGTCTGTTTCAACATGCTTTTGAGAAGATTCCATTCACAGTAGAGTGCTCATGTAAACTGTAAGTTAACTATTTTGCTTGCGTAGTCTCATCAAACCTGCAGAACTTGGATTGAGTAGGATAAATTACTGGAGACTACTGCCTCAATTCTAACACAGTCTACCATATTCCTCCATCTGTTGTAAAAATACAAATTCCTCTCTGCATTTGTAAAAATAAATGTTTGTAGGGTTGTTAGACATAATGCTTGAATGAAGAAAAATAATGTCATCTTGAAGGAAAAACCTCATCTGTTGAAGATAGGTGCATATTTAGGTTTAGACTTAAAACATGACCGTCCAGGTCACACTTGGAGCATGTATATTGTGGGTTACAGCTTTTAGTAAAAGCATGGATCCTCATTATTACAATGGGAATCTTATCTTATTTATTTATTTATTTAGATTTGTTGACCGGGAGTGTCCGACTGGACGTGGGTCCATTTTCAGAGGAGGCCCGGGGAGAAAAGCTCCACAGTTAAATAAACAGACAGTAGTTACATTGGATTACATAGTGATTAACAATTTAACATAGAAATTACTTACAACATATTTACAGATGAAGAACATAGTACATCAGTAGACAACTAGAATCTTTATCTGTGAAGTACATAACAGGCATTAACAAATGTAACAATGAGAAGTTCCTGCTGTATAATAAGTACTAGGCTTATGAGCATCTGAGCTTGCTATCATCAAGGTAGTTAGTGGAGGTGAAAGAAAGGTAGTAGTTGGATGGGGTGGATGATATTAGAGTGGGAGTTGCAAGGGCATAGCCAGCATGTTTTAGGTGCACTTTTAATAAAGTTTTGAAGTTGGTGCATGATGGTACGGAGGTAATTGTGGGTGGGAGTGAGTTCCATAATTTGGCTATGGCGCAAGAGAATACTGCTTCACCAGCAGAGTTATTGGCTTTAGTGATCTGCAAGTGATTTTTGTTGCTGGATCTTAGTGGTCTGGTGGTGCGATAGGGTTGGAGTAGATTCTGGAGGGATGGGACATTTAGTGGATGGTTTACTAGTTTGTGGGTGAGTGAGAGTTGATACCACTGAAGGAGGTGAGGGAGTTCAAGCCAGCCCAGTTCAGCAAGTGAGAGACAGTGGTGACTACGGTAGGATGCCCCTGTGTCGAATTTTGCGATTTTGTTGTAGCAGGTCTCTAGCTTGTTTAGATCACATTGCCTTAGGTTGGTATATACTGGAGAGACATAAAGTAGGGTGGAGATAAGGTGGGAATTTGCTATTGAAATCTTTGCTGCTTTGGTGAGAAATTGTTTATTTCTGTATAATGCTCCTAGTTTTTTGTGGACTTTTTTATGGTCATGGATATGTGAATGTCAAATTTTAGTTTATTGTCTATTTCCACTCCTAGCAATTTGGTGTGTTCAGTTGGGTATATAGTGGTGTTGTCTTTTGCTGTGATGTTAAAGTGAGAGTTGTTTTGAGTATGTTTGGTGGGTTGGAAGATGAGTAGTTTAGTTTTGTTTGGGTTGAGTATTAATTGGGCATCGGATAACCATGTTTCAACAGAGGAAAAGGCTTCCTGTGTGACTTTTTGCAGTTTGGGTAGGGACTGGGCTGAGCAGATGATGGTAGAGTCATCTGCGTATTGGATGATCTACTGTATAGATCATATATAGATATATACATTATCTACTGTATAGTAAAGGATGTCTGCTGAATTATTAGAGTTTCAAATAACACTACTGAATAATATTTGCATTTTGTTTGAAAGGATCCTTCCAGTCTGTACCACAAGGATTAGTTTTTTTTTATCTACTCCCAAAACACTGTCACACAATGTATTACAGTATTAGTCCCATAAAAGTTAACATCTTGAAGAATTGATGTAAAGCTCTTCATTGTAGACAAATGCATATTTAGGTTTACACTAACATGTAAGTACCTACCCTGGTTGCACTTGCAACATACACACAGTGGCAGTTGTAGTGAAAAAGTATGGATTCATTTCATTACAATGAGAATCTTTTTATCTGTATGTGTAGGATGTGTGCTGAAGTACCAGAGTAAAGCTTCACAAACACTACTGAATATTGTTTGAAGATGATCCTTCCTCTTTGTATAATGAGTATTGATGAAATCCCAAACTACTGTATCACAAAATATTATGACATTTACCCCACAAATTAATGTCTTAAAACACTGACTTAGAGAATTCTTTTGCAGGGAAAATCCCCTTACACTCCCAAACTACTGCTTCTCAGTATGCTAAGTCTGAGGTTACACAGCCTTGGTGCTAACCGCTGCACCACCGTGGCCGCCTTACACAAAACAGTTCTGCAGTCCCTAAATATCTGCCATACTGAGCATTTATTTCATGTAAATAAGTATGTCCAGCATTGATCCCAGTGCACCATAGCTCCACCCCTTTTAGTTGGCCACACCCTTCATGTTGGCCCCGCTCACCCCACTGTCTCCTGCAGCCCCCCCTTTGATTTGAAGTCACCAGCCGCCACTGCATAACTGCAATCAATAAGGCCAGTCTTAGGTGGAATGGAGCCTTAGCCGAAGGAGACTGAGGGGTCCCTGTTTAACACCGGTCATCCTCCAAGCTAATGCAGTGTCATTCCCCTCATCCTGTCTCCACACCATCCAGATAGATTTCTTTCTTTTTCACATTAACTCTTTAGACTTCCCATGATTTTAACAATTGACCAATATCTACTGAAATAAGTCTGGGGGTGTAAGTGTGTTAAGCGGGAGACATCATATGGTTCTGAATTACTTTTACAGTCAATTTTTTGATTTAATAATGCTGTAAACAAAAAAATGCAAATAAGAAAAGCTGTGTGCCAAGCTTAATATTTAATGCCAGCAAACAAGCAGTTATCTCAAAAAACTGAGAAGAGGATATGGACTTCTATCTGGGAATATATACTATCTTCCTACCCCTCCAAAGAGATAGTTACCTTTTATATATCCATCTGATGTTAGATTGGAACAAATGCACAGATGGCAAGAGGGACATGTTATACAGCTGAAGGTCTGCAAAAAGAAATCAAAGCACATGCATAAAACTTCTAGTGAGATGCAGACTCCACCTAGAAGTAATCACAGCTAAAAATCTCATTCTGGAAACCAAGTGCTGCCCCATTAAGGACTTAATCCCCCAATTTTCAATACT
>NC_056726.1:1113140219-1113240219 GCF_019279795.1 Protopterus annectens
GTGTGATTACTTTTTTTCTTTGGATATGTCTAAGTAATCCAAAGTGTCAGGATTCAAGAAGTGTGACTCATATTGTCAGAAAATGTCTCTGACAGATGGGCACACTTCTTGCGTCTATTGTCTAGGCACAGTACACCTGCAGGACTCTTGTTCTATATGCCTTGCATTTAGCCCAAGAGTTCTGCAGGAGCGCAAGAACAAAATTATTTTGAGGGGTCTTCTCAAGCCTCAGGATTCACCGGCCAAGGCTCAGCCAGTGAAATCCACTAAACAGGCCAAATCATCGGCTCCCAGCTCAGAGCCATCATCGGCCCTAGTCTTGCCGTCTACTTTGGTTCTGGCTGGAACCGAGGAGTCTGCTTCCTCGTTGGCTCCAATAGTACCCTCGGAGCCATCAAGGATCCAAAAAAGGCCAAGGTCCCCTTCACTAGAGGCCATTCATTTGGCTCCTCGGTCTCCCCTCTTGCAGAGTGACCGTAGTCACAGATCTTCACACTCCTCTCAGTCCTCTAGGCTCTCGGTCCATGACATGGAGAGAGTGGTCAGTAGGTTGTTGAAGTCGCAGGCACTCGCCAAAATGTTGCCCAGCCCTCCTCATCAGGTGTCGGCTCCATCTTTTTCTATCGATGTTCCTCCTCTGACTCCATTGAGCTCGGAGCCGGAGTTTATTTGGGTTCGAGTCATGGAACCATCAGCTCCGATAACGATCTCTCCTTCATATCCGTCGTCAGCTCCGATCCCCTCGATGGTGCCTTCCATCAAGGGATATGGGCGCTGAGACTCCCTCGTCGGCTCTGAGGGGGTGAGTGGCATTGGACCCTTGTCCAACCCTGCTCTCCCTCTTGGAGCGTTGGCGCAGGTGAGCTTGGCTCCTACATCGGCCTGTGGAGGAGGATTCTGGTCTCCTCAGAGCCGGAGCCTTGTCTGCATCGTGGCAGGGATGCCTTCAATGTCATGAGGAGTGTGCTGGCCTCTGAGTCAGCTCCACCTTTGACCCCATTGTCTCCATCCCCAGTAGTGCCTGTTTCAACTTCTGTCCCTCCTCCAGACCCCAAACGTGGGGAACCAGTGCTCCAGGTCACCCCATTGGGTGTTTCCTCTTTTTCCGAGGCCCCCCCTGATCATTCAGAGGAGCCCCCTTGGAAGAAGAAGTGCAAGAGGAAGCACATTGACTCCCCCGAGTCTGTCACTTCGGATACGGATTTGGATGAGTCAGAAGGGTCCCTGAGATCTACCTCTGAAGATGTTTCCTTCTTGGACATCCTAAAAATGCTTAAGCATAGGGGGAAATGGAATACCCTAGCCCCTACCGAGGATGAATCTGTATTCCTGGATGCGTTCGGTTCCCGACTTTCCACCTCCTGGGTTTCTCCACCCTTCGATCCACTAATGTCTGTGGTGGCTTGAAGGGCTTAGTCAGCCCCGGATACAGTGGAACCAACCCCGAGGAGACCAGGCAAGTTTATTACTGCACCCCCTGACAAGCAGTTCCTTACTAAGGATGTTCTCGTGGATGCCATGGTGGTAGCAGCAGCCACTAAAAAGGAGTTAGTGGAAACCTCTTCCTCTGCCCATCCTCCTAACAAGGAGTCCAGGACCATGGGCAGATATGGGAAGTGAATGTTTGCTTCAGCGACCTTTTCCATGAGGTCACTGAATTATTTATGCCATTTCACCAGGCTTCAGAGGGATCTCCTGAAAGAGCTCGGAGACACCCTGCAGGATCCATCAGCTGAAGGGGCTCAGGCTAAAGTGGCCTCTCAGCTGGCAACCCTTAACTCAGTAGTCAACTCCTCCATGAGGCTAATTTCCTATGCAGCCGATGGGGTGAGTAGAGCCACAGGCACAGGCATGGCACTTCGGAGACATGCATGGATGTGGCTGTGTAATTTTGCGGAACCCTTCAGAGCGTCATTCACCAACACTTCCTTTGACGGTTCCTTTCTTTTTGGAGCACAGGTGAAAGACACTCTTACTAAGTGTGAGCAGGATGGCAAGACTCTCTCTGCCATGGGACTCCATTTTTCCACTCCCTCTAGACCATATCCCAAGGGTCAGAAGAGTGGAAAGATGTGGTTTCGGAAATTCCAGGGATCTTCGCCTGACACACATAGTGATTTTTCCTCCAGGGGCAGAGGAAGAAATAACAATAATAACAGACACCGCCCTCGTGGCAGAAGGGGGCCACAGAACCAGGACAGTAGAGAATCCTTCTCTGACAAGCCCTTCCAGCATCCCTGAGGTGTTGCCTGACTGTCCGTCTCTGGAGACTGTCAGGGGAAGACTTTCATTGTACCCAAAAGCCTGGCTAAGCATAACGGAAGACAAATGGGTACATTCAATAATATCCAGAGGTTACAGAATCCCATTCGTTCAACCCCCTTTAACGTCATGCAAGTCCCTCCCAGATGTTCCACCCAATCTGAGGGACCAAGCAGTTATAGAAGTTTCAAAACTGCTAGAAAAAAAGAGTTGTCCAGGAAGTCCCGGCAGACCAACACGGATCCGGAACTTACTCAAGGTTCTTTTTGGTACCAAAAAAGACAGGGGACTGAAGACCTATTTTGGATCTCAGCAGACTGAATAAGTCTGTTCAAAGAACAAAGTTTCAGACGGTCACGCTACAGTTCATTCTACCCTTTCTAGGTCAGGACAATTGGGTGTGCTTTATAGATCTCCAGGATGTGTGCTATCACATCAAAATGGACAGATGCTCCAGGAGATTCCTTTGCTTCCGGCTGGGAGCCAGT
This sequence comes from Protopterus annectens, assembly GCF_019279795.1. Classification (NCBI taxonomy): domain Eukaryota; kingdom Metazoa; phylum Chordata; order Ceratodontiformes; family Protopteridae; genus Protopterus; species Protopterus annectens. Next base: position 1,113,142,970 of record NC_056726.1, read on the forward strand.
CATTACCAGTTCTGAGCTCTGCCCTTTGGTCTCACCACAGCCCCCAGGGTATTCACCAAATATATGGCAGTGGTCACGGCTCACCTGAGGCATCAAGGATTCCAGCTGTTTCCATATCTAGAAGACTGGCTCCTTACTGCTACTACCAGGCATCAACTCCTTCAAGCCAGGGACTATACAATCTCATTTTGCTCTCAGCTGGGCATTACCATAAATTTTGAAAAATCTGCCTTGTTGCCCTGTCAATCTATTACTTATATAGGAGCAGACTTAGATACAAGGAGCATGTCCGCAAAGCTACTTTTGGACAGGGTGTCCACAATTCCCCAGCAAGTTCAAGTCCTCATGCAATGCAAAAGAGTACAAGTCAGGTACATCCTTCAAACTCTAGGTTCTATGGCGGCGGCAATTCTTCTGATACCCTTGGCCCGCTTTCACATGAGAATCCTGCAGTGGTCCTTCCAACAGCTCCCCATGTCTCACATGATCATCATTACAGAAGCATGCAAAAGGCACCTTTCCTGGTGGATGGTCTCCCCACTAATGATTCAGGGCAGACCCTTTATTCATCCTCCTCCAGTTGCTACAGTGACCACAGATGCCTCCCTGATCTGTAGGGGGGCATTATCAGGGAAGGACAGTTCAGGGCACTTGACAGGCTCATGAGTACCATCTGCATATAAACGTCCTAGAAATGAGAGCTGTGCTCCTAGCGCTGCAAGCTCTTCAGGACTCTCTTCCTTCTGGGACCATTGCAATTCAAATGGACAACATGTCAGTGGTGTGGTACATCAACAAGCAGGGTGGAACCAGGTCTTACCCCCTATGTCGAGAAGCGCTCAGACTCTGGCAGTGGGCGATTTCCTCCCAACAATTTCTGATTGTGATGCACATCCCCGGGACATCCAACATCATAGCGGACAGGCTCAGCAGAGCTATTCTCATGCCTCACGAGTGGTCTCTGAATGAGGCAGTTGCGGATTTAATCTTCCGCAAATGAGGACAACCTTGCTGCAACCTTTTTGCCACCCCCTTCAACAGCAAATGCAGCAACTACTTCTCCCTTCTTCTGCTTCCTGGTCACTCTCCCAGAGATGCTCTAGTCCACGATTGGCCTCAGGGACTTCTTTATGCCTTCCCTCCGTTTCCCCTGATACCGAAACTCATTCAGAAAGCTATGTCATTGGGTTGAAAAATAATCCTCATTGCCCCCTACTGGCCTCGACAGATATGGTTCCCATTCCTGCACCATTACCTTCTCGAACAGCCTTGGATTTTGGATCCGATTCCAGACGTACTGATTCATCAATCAGTCGGGCTGCATCAATCCCTTCAAATGCTCCAGCTCACAGCTTGGTTGCTCCACTGCCAACTTTAGCCAGGCTTCCCAGTATTTCCCCGGCCATACGCGACATTATTGTTTCCTCCCATAAGTCTGCCACTAGGAGGACTTACGCTAGTAAATGGAAACGTTTTTCTTGTTGGGCAGAGGCTATGAACATGGATCCCTTCACAGCCCCTATCCATGAAATCTTGGAGTTCCTAACAGAACTCTTTCATTCGGGGTCCGCTTCTGCTCCAATCAGGGTTCAGTTAGCGGCCATTTCAAATTTTCATGTTGGGTTATCTAATGCAAACATTATGTCTCATAAGCTATGTAAAGCATTTCTAAGAGGGACTACTCTCCTTAGACCCCCAGTGAGAGATCATCCTCCTCCTTGGGACCTTAATTTTGTACTAACCTCATTAATTATGTCCCCTTTTGAACTGGCAGCTTCCTGCTCCATTAAGTTTTTATCTTGGAAAACTCTCTTTCTGGTAGCTATTACTTCAGCCAGATGTGTCTCTCAACTTCAGGCACTATGTGTCTGTTCTCCATACTTAGTTTTTCATTAGGACAGGGTCGCTCTGAGGACTAATCCCTCTTTCCTTCCGAAGGTCTGCTCAGAAAATAATTTGAACCAGTCTATAGGCCTACCTGTGTTTTTCCCTAACCACACCAACAAGGCAGAATATAAGTTACATCAATTGGATGTTCATAGACAGTTGCATTTCTACCTGTATAGGACGAAGGATATAAGGAAGTCTGACCAACTTTTCCTTTCCTATGCTCGGGGCAAACAGGGTCTCCCAGTTTCCAAAGTGACCTTATCCAGGTGGTTGTCTCATATCATTACCTTTATCTATCAACTAAGGAACAAAGACTTGCCAATCAAACCGAAGGGTCATTCTACCAGGGCCTTAGCCACCTCTGTAGCCTTCCAGTCTAGGTTGCCCATGGACTCTATCTGTGCTGCTGCTACGTGGGCAAATCCTCATACCTTTATTTCTCATTACAAGTTGGATTTGGTCTCCAGAAGTAGAGCTAACTTTGGTTCCACTGTTCTGAAGAGTCTGTTCCAATGAGCCACCCAGGATTGTAGGTGCTAGGGCTGCTGTCCCAACCAGCAAGAACGAAGGCGAGATTGACAACTTAACATAAAGAAGTTATGTACCTACCATAATGTTCCATGTTAGTTGTCTTCATCTCGCCTTCTTTCTTGCATCCCCCCCTCCATCCCCCTAGTCTATTGGACCGAGAGGAGTTCAGTTTACACTGGCTGAGTGTTCTCTGGTTTGTTTCTTTTACTGACTTAGACAGTAGGACAGGTATGTTTAACCATTTGTTTGGAGGAGTTTCTTCCTATAGCTATGTCTGGGGTTAGCTATTTCAAACGAGATCTGGGTAGCTAGCGCTAGGCATCATGGGATAAGGGGTAGCCTCGAGCCAGTAAACAGCTCTCGAGCTATTGAAGATGGCCAAGTTGGAGCCGAGGATCAGCTCCAATCCCAGCCAGCAAGAAATAAGGTGAGATGAAGACAACTAACATAGAACGTTATGGTAGGTACATAACTTCTTTATATCAGTCCACCATCTGTCCTGCTGCCTCTAATGTAACTGCCAGGGTAGATTTCCTCTCACCTAACTGTGGATGAACCCTTGCTACAGTCATGATTTTATCTTCTTCTTCTTTTTCTCACTCCTCACATCTCTTTTATATAAATTTTTACTCCACTCCTTTTTCTCCCTGCCTTGTCATTTCTGAGCAGTTTGTTCATGAGAAGCATTTATTTATATTTCACACAGCCTAAGAGTAAGTGAGTGTAACAATGTAACTTTATAAACTGAAAACTATACAATGTTACAATATATCAGCCATGCACAGACTGTGTTAGTATTAATAGACAGCAATAAGAAATGTTGGCATTGAAACAGTTACATTTCCTTTCTTCCTTTCTCCTGCTCACTGACAATTACAATGTATTAGTCAAAGTGGATTGGCCTGGGCTGCTCTAACACACAGGAAAGGCACTAGTCTTACTTTTATAAATACCTGCAACTACAGGCAGGTAAAGACTATTGCAGTTTTTGTTTTAAAGCATTTTTCTTAAACTGTTGGGTATAATGGCTCTTTCAGCTGAGGATGCATAGACTGCTAGTGCTGTTTGGGAAAAATATATGCAGATGTTGAGGATAATGGTGCTGTTGTATTAAGCAGGTAAGAACATTTATTTTCTACAGAATGTGTGTGTTTGTGTATAACATAGTATGTATAGTTTTCATTTTAAAATGTATTCCTTATGTTTTATGGAAATTTGCTTGTTCTAGAGTAAAAGCATTTGTTTTTTATTTTTTTCTATTTGTCTTGAATTTAGGTATGGGTAGCTATAAAATGCTAACTAGCTATTATTGTGTAGTCTGAAACTTATTTAGGCTCTCATGCTGAAGCAATTGTATGATAGTGTGGCTTTTTTTTTTCTTTCAGAATGTTCAAAGAAAATCCTCATACTGTGAGCTACTTTAAAAACTTCACACAGCTGCAGTCTATTGCCGAGACTGCTTCTGCTGAGGAAATTGCAGCCCTGGCTGAGGTTCGAGGCCATGGAAAGAAGGTTTTCTCAGCCTTGAATGATATGGTATCACACTTGACCAATGTGGATTCTTTAAAAGGGACCATTGTTCCATTAGCCAAGAAGCATGCTACTGAGCTAAAAGTAGATGTGAAGGACTTTGGGGTAAGCTTTTAAGTAAAAAATGGTGGGAGGATGGCATAATGGTTAAGGTGTTTGCCTTACAAACAGAAGGTGCAGGGTTTGATTCTCACATGGGGTAAGTGGCTAGGCTTAAAAATGGCCTGCAAAGGCAGTTAGCCTAGTACCAACCTATGAATATATTTTTTGTTTAGGAAGGCTTAACAGCTTTAACTTTATTAGTGGGCCAATTGTTTTCCTCCCCAAAAGTTGTTGGGCAAGAAAAGCTTAAAGTTTAAATTGTATGTGAATTTGAGAACCGCTGTTTACCAGGTTAAATGATCTCCTCACTTAAATCCAACTTAAGTCACATTCCCTAAACTGGATGAACCTTTTGATCTTCATGAAACCACCTGACTTGTATACTGGGATTTGCCAGGTTGTTGTACTCTGTTTTTGGTAGGTAGCACATCTTGGTTCATAGGTTCATACTAGGCTATCTGCCCTGGGGCAATTATAAGCCTAGCCCGATTCTGTATGGCTTATGCCACCCCTTGATTTGAGTATACTGTGCCCTTTTTAAGGCTTAGTTTACTGTGCCTCTGTCTAATAGTGACACGGGAGTAATCCCTGGGACAAACCTACGATCCCCCATCCACTTATCGAGATTCTTCTTGAAGAGATTCAGTGAGGTGCTCTGCCTCACATGAACTGGAATTCTATTCCAGAGTGAAGGGAGCCTCTGGGTTATGAACCTGTCCCTCCAGCAAGTTCTATTTATTTCTGTGCTGAGGTTCAAGTCCCTCAAGCGTGTGGCTCTAAGGGATTTAGATTTACTGAGGTGGAGCATGTCCATTAATTCTGGATTAGACATAGCTTTGTATGTCCGGCATAGATCGCCTCGAAGTAGGCGGTATGCAACTGAGTAGAGCTGGAGTTTTTTTTAACCGAGCAGCATATGGCATCTGTTTGAGACCCTTGATCCTCTTGGTGAGATACTTTTGGGGTCTTTCTAATTGCTGCAGGTGTTTGGTAAGGTACATCCCAAAAGGGGCATTGTATTCTATGATGGGCCTGATGAGGGATGAATAAAGGGGCATGATTACCTCTCTTGTGAAACCCTTCGTGATGAGGTGGGCTATGTAGAAGGTCTTTCTAACCACTTTGGCAATGTGGTTTTCAAAGGAGAGATTGCTATCAACTTGGGTCCCCAGGTCCCTAAACTTTCTCTGTACTTAATGGGTTTCTGCCTATGTGGTAATTTGTGGGCACATTGTTTTTGCCAAAGGGTATGACTATACATTTTAGTTATCTGTCTCTGAGACCTTTTTGAAGGATGTTTGTGTCAGCTGGAGAGTTGATTATGGCGCCCAGTTTGCAGAGTCATCTGCGAACTTGGTGAGCCATAGTCCTCTGTTTGCCTGTACCTCAGAAAAGTATATACCAAACAAGAGTGGTCCCAGGACAGAACCCTGTGGGATGCCACTTGTGACATGTTTCGAGTCTGACATGGCTCCAGCAACTCACTCTGTGGATTCTGTCTTTGAGCCAGATTGCGACCCATCTTGTGACATAGGGGTTTATATTTAAGCTGGATAGCTTATCTATGATGCCCAAGTGGGGTATTGTGTCAAATGCCTTTGCAAGGTCCAGATAGGCTGTGTGGACTACCTTCCCTTCATCTATGGCTTTGGTGACCGTTTCAAAGGAGTCAACCGGGTTCAAAAGGCAGGATCTGCCCTTGACAAAGCCGAACTGGGTAGGATCTAGTGTCTGTAGGTCCCCAATGTCTTTGTTTATGAGCTCCATGATGATCCTCTCCATAGCCTTGCAGACTAAGCTAGTCAGGCTTATGGGGCGATGTTTCCAGGGTCCGTAGAGGCTCCACCTTTGTGGAGTGGGACCACTGTTGCTGTACGCCATTCTGTGGGCACATATCCTGTAGTGAGGCTGAGATTGTATAGCTGTTTTATTTGAGGGATTAGTTCCTCTTGTAGTTCATGTAGGATGCAACCTGGGATGACATCTGGTCCCATGGAAGCAGTGTTTTTTGCTTTGGAGAGGGCAGCCTTCACCTGAGCATCTGAAATGTTTGGGAGGCAGCCCTCTGTTGGGATAGATACTTGTTCTTTTGGGGGGAGGGGGTGGAGAAGGGGGGTGGAGAAGTTTGCACTGAAGTCTGCCAGGATATTGGCGATGTCTGTGGGTTCAGTGTATTTTCGTTTAGAATCAACTCGGAACAAGTCTGGGAGTTGCATCCCAGGTTTCTAACATAACTGAAAAAAGCCTTATGATTGTCTTTGGTGTCCTGTGCAATTTTTCTCTCTAAGCTGGCCTTGGAGGATTTTATGAGGGATCGTAATTTTTTGCTAGTACTGATCAGAGATGCCTTCCCTATTAGGGATTTTGCTCTATCATGTAGTAGCTTCCTCCTTTGTTGTAATAGTTTATTTATGGCAGGGGTCCACCAGACTGGACGCCTGCCTTTGGATGATTGGGTCTTGGTTTTGTTTGGGATAGCATGATCCATGCATTCCTGGAGATGTCCGTAGAATGCATTTATATAGGATTCTGCAGTTTGGGCTGTAGTTTCCACTGGCCCTGGGGCCTTGAAGGATTCCACTTCGGTTTTGAGAAGTTCGGTTGAGAAGTTCATTTTTGAGAAGTTTTTCACTGGTTTTCTGGGCTGGGGGTGGGGTTGGGATGTGGACATCCAGTGATTTATGGTCTGATCTTACCAATGAGGGATATACTTCAGATGTGGAGCATAGAGTCCCCATGTTGGTAATGATCAGGTCTAGTATGTTGTCCCCTCTTGTGGGAGTGGTGACTAGTTGTTCCGTAGCATTGGAGTTTATAATTTCCAGGAATCTTTGGGCTAAGGTGCTGGGGCTTGAGTAGTGCTCCCAGTCAATGTTTGGGTAGTTGAAGTTGCCCAATATAATGGTGTTCTGACAGATCTTCATGTTTTCAGGAAAGCCGAATGGGATTCCTGACTGAGAGGGTGGTCTGTAGGATGCTATAAACTGAAAAGCAGTCTTGCCCACTGTTGCACATGGATGGTCTCCGATACTTCGTGCAATGCCACTAACCTGGAGGTGTGGATATCCTTGATAAATATGGAAACTCCCCCTCCTTTTGTGGTTCTGTCCGGGTTTTGGGGCCGAAAAGCATGATACGAGGTATAGCCTGGTAGTGCTGGGGTGCTCTCTGGAGCCTTGAACCAGGTTTCTGTCACTGCATGGATATCTATGTTCTCTATACTGAGGAGAGCTTCGAGTGCGTGCATCTTGAGGTTAAGACTTCTGGCGCCTTAGTTTCTTGTTCCTTGTGCTGTCTATGGGGGGGTGGGTTTGACTTTTGAGCCTTGCCTAAAGGCACTATGGGGCTGGCAAGAGCCTTTGCCAATATCCGAAAGCCCAGTGGTGACGGGCGCAAGCTGTCCCTAGCGAAGCAACGTGGCTTCTCGAGCATGTCATCCCAGGCTGACAGACACTGGATCCCCTTTGAATGACACCAAAATTTTAGCCAATTGTTAAAATCTATCATTTTGTCTTTGTACTGTGGCATCATTCTAGGTGAGGGTAAGATGCTGCTCAAGGTCAGGGTCATACCAGCCTGGGCTACATGATCAGAGAGCTCCTCTGTCTCTTTTTTCATGTAGTCCAGGGAGGTACATCTCGGGTCAAGCACCCGACAGGCAGCTCATCATGACCTTCTCTTTATTCAGCCTGGTGAGCGGGACGTCAGTGTGTCTGAATAGTCACCTAGTATCAGGTGTGTTATTCAGCCTTAAGGTCGCCCACACCTTTCATAACCAGCTTAGTATTTGACAAACTTTACCAGTTTTCTCCCCACTTTTTGGGTGTGTAACTTTTGCTTTTATCTTGCCAAACACTTCTGTAATATAGCCTTGTTTAAAGTGTAAAACCTGCGTAGGTTGGGCATATAGTGAAGATTGGTGTGGTACAATTGGGCTACTTGCCATTCAGTCTGCTTACTGTTTAGTTTGCATAAGCAATGACTACAAGAAACTTTCTTGGTGCTCAGTAGGTTGAACTGAGAACTACTCACGTTGGCTGTCATGTTTACAAATAGTTTGTCCTGTTGTGTAGCTCTGCTGAGATATCATAGCTAGAAGATGTTGAAGCAACACAGTGTTAAAAATGGGTGCATAAACCTCTATGCTAACAAGTTGTATTCCTTTTGAATAAGATGGAAGACTTCTTTCTCTGTGTTTATGAAGGTATGGTAAGAGAACCTCTACTGCAACTGGTTTTCAGGGTTGAGGGTCCTTATTTCCTTGTAAGGGCATCTACAGAGTTTCAATAGTCAATCTCTCCACAAAAACACTTGGTACAAACTGTATCACTAATTGTGCCTTTCAGTGGCAGAAATTGCAGGGGTGATCTGCTCTAGCTTATGCCTTTTTAATTTAATAGAGATTACAAAGTGAAAAGGTGCTGGCATTTGTACACTTGTGCAGAGAACCAACATTGTAAATGTGGATTGGATGTGTCTTTGTCCTGAAAGTACACAGATGACAGTCTGGCAAGTTTTAAATGAAAACATTACTTTTAGTAAAACCTGAAATTTTGCAAATGTTAAAATGCATGTCTGCTTTTGCACCCCCCCGAGGATCAGTAGTACTTTGGCTGCAGTGTTCCTATTTCTTACTGTGTGCCACACCTCAGTCTGCATGATGAATCTGCAAGATCCAGCTCAAGCATCAGTGGTTTGTCCCATGGAAACCCTAGAGCTTTCAACTTCACATTGAAGGGAAGTCACAAATGCAAAAAATGACAAATCTTTAAGCGTAAGAGCATGGATAATACAAAATCTATTACTGAAGTACTAGAGCACAGAAGTTATTAAGTAGATTTCATCCTTTTGAATGAATGAAATTTCAGATGGGGAAAATACTTTTGTCCTTATTCGTACAGTGCTCACATTACAGATGGGGACAATACTTTTGTCCTTATTCGTACAGTGCTCACATGACTGCCTTGGGAGTGTTTTGCCTCAGTACAATAACTATCAGCCTGGAGTTTGATTGGCATACTTGTGTATCTATCTGTCCTTGGGTCCCTTATTCCCTACAGTAGTGAAGGGACGATTTACCACTGTGGGGGTTTGTAACACTTCTGCAAATGGCATGTTTAATCACTCCAACTGGTATGAGATTTTTTTCTTGCACATAAGATGGAAGGGGGCTTTCTCCCCAGTGTGATCCCAAACTTTGTTTATAGCATGCAGAAAAATTTCACCTTGTAATACATATGTTTTTCACTTTCTTCAGATCATTTTTGAAAATCTGCTGGATCTCATTGGACAGAAGCAAGGTGGAGATGCCAAAGAAGCTTTCGAGAAAGTTACAAATCTAATATATGAAGAAATAAAAGCTGCATATTGATCACTGTTCCATTTTCAATAATAAAAATATAAAACAATTTTTGTCTTAAGATTATTTGCAGTACACTAACAAGAAGAATGTATCTGGACTGTTTGAACTTGGAATAGGTGACCATGTATCTGGTTATGGTAATCTGTTCTAATGTTTTGAATTCCTCGCCACCTTTCATAATGTACAGGTATTGCGTTGCATCTATCAGTACTACATACTTCAGTGCAAGTCCAGCTGGGCTGCCAGTACTGGTGTTTCAGTTTCAGTTATGGATTAAATTTGTAGTGTTCAATGTCTGAAAGTTGACTTGGTAGGAATTGGCAATTGTAGAGACTGGAATAGTGACATGGTTTAAGTGCAAGTAAAGTCCAGATGCTGGTCTACAGAGGCAATACATGCTTGCTTTAACTCTAGCCTATGTCTCCCTGTTCAAAATCCAAGAATAAACTCTGAGCTGCATCAACTTTCATGAGGTCAGGCCTTGTGCTTCTCACTTGCAAGGTAAGTAGATGGCATCATGCTGAGCCTATGACAAAACAATAGCTTCAGCTACAGAGCTGACTATACTATAGCCTTGCTGATGGTGTAATTTCACAGCTTCATGTGATGAAACCACCTCGTAACACATGTCCAGTGCACTGAAGTACGATCAGCATGAGCTCAGGAAGGTAAGGCTACTTTGTTGCTGGTGGAAATGGTGTGCTGTACTACCTGTATATAGAAAGGACATTAGTCTTGTGGGCAGAAAGTGATCAACTAGATGCAATGTCCTCCAGGAAGGGTAAAAGCTAGTGTGAGACTGATTCACAAAGACCACCAAAAGTCCTGTTGGCCTAGGAGCTTCTCATGACTGAATTTGTCATGATGGGCTTTCAACCCTTTCATTGTATTTTGCAAACCACCTTGCTAAAGATGCTAATGAAGGTAACTTCCCTGCCCAAAGGGGGGTCCATGGGGAGGAGGGGGGTGAATAAGTTAAGACCAGAATCTTCTGTCCAGTCTCTGCCAGTTTAGTTACAAAGCCAGAGACTTAACTGGTTGTGTGATTTCTCTGCCATGTCTAGGGTGGAGGCTGGTGAGCATCTGGTGGGCAGCATGTCCAATGAGGTTTAGCAGGTGTCAACTTCAGGCATTCAGGAGGACCACAGGTATTTGGTTCTAGGGGTTTTCCACACTCTGGGTAAGTTTTCTGACATCCCCTTAAAGAAACTGAAAACTAAAGTTGTTTCTGCTCCTATGGAGCCAGTTAGTGGTAGGCCTTAATGGGGGGGGGGGGGATTTAATACTTTGTCATCAAGGTGGCCTCAAGGGGTTTCTCTTCTGATCTTCCTTTGTCCTCTTCACCTGAAAGGCCCAGGTAAATTTTTGAGTTGGATTCTGACTCTCTCTACCCAGATTCCTTTTTTAGACTACAACTCTGGAGGAATCTTAGTCCAGATACCCTTGAGGAAACACTTTTGGGGACACAATCTCTAGGATGATGGAATTTGAGATTGTGACCAGGTTTGATATCTGTAAGCAGTATTAAGTTACTGCAGATGGAACCTCCTAAATCTATTCCTCCGGTCTTTTTGCTACTTTTTTCAGTGCCTCTAAAGCACCTGATTCTCTTCCCTGCTCCCAAGTCTGAGCTATTATAGGGTGCCTGTCTGAGGATTGTTCCTCTTTCTATCTCTGGGATACTGGTCTCCATTTTCTGTTTGGGAGGTGTTTGCATTTCTCCTTCCTGACATTTCCAATTCTGTGCTTGTGCCCTTTGGCCTTTCTACTGGCCCAATGGTGCTAAAAACTCCTTGCTCCTGTAATTGCTTTTTTGCAGACTTCAAGGGAATTTCTTTGACATTTTTACCATTTCTCTTTGGAGCCTGGTGTTCATGAGAAACTCTCAAGATCATGTCTTTCTGGGTTGCAGGATTCTGACTGTGCCAATGCTGGCATCCCTGTCTCCTCCAAAGGCCTAACTTGTATTTTTTAAAAGTATGCTCTGATGCTCTGCTGGCCAACTCCACATGGAAGTCTAGTGGTTTCTGGAGTCAGTGTGGCTTAACATGTGCATCCTCTAGCCTTTACAGTTCCTCTTGTTCCTTGTTTCAAGAAGGAACTTGTGGTTGATTCAGTCTCTGAATCCATAACTCCTTTCCATCCTCTTCTCTTTCAGGATCTGTTCACAGATGCTTAAGATGTAGGATGTGGAGCACATCTGCTTTGGAGATGACTACTTTTATGTTGGATCTTAGACCTCTCACCTCTCTGACACTCACAATTGTGTTGTATATTAATGAACAATGGGAACAAAATCTTACATTTTTTTTTTTTGGCTGAGTTAAGGTAGTTTATATTCCTTCAGATCAGAACATTGTGGCCCACTCCTGAACAGGTTCTTAATCCCATGAATGGATGCTTCAGAGATGTGTTTCTAGACATGTTCACCATTGGGGTACTCTAGTAGATCTCTTTGCCTTCCCACTGAACAGACTGCTTCATCTCTGCTAGTCCCAAATCCACTTGTATGGAATGCTCCCTTTCTTGGAAGGGGAGGTTTCTTTACATTCCCTCCCATTCCACTCATTTAGGGTCCTGTTCAAGCATCAACATAATGCTGCCAAAATCTTGACTCCCTTTTGCCTGTGACAGCACTGGTACCCTCTTCTAGCCAAGGGCAATCCTTGTTACCTCACAGGGTTAATCTCTCACCTCTCCTGGACATTTCCCTGATTCTCATTTTAATACCCAGTTTGCCTAGCCTCAAATCTAGAAGCTATGCTTTTTCTCTCTGGGATCTAAATTACATTCTGGAGAAATTGATTTTCAGCCTTGCAACATTTATCTTGGAAGACAACTCTTACTTCTGCCAAATGGGTGTTTTGAGTTGCAAGCCCTTATGATCACCTTTTTGATATTTCATGCCAGAATCACCTCTTGTACTAATGCTTCCCTGCTGAAGATGGTAGAGTCTAATTTTCTTGCCCCTCTAATTTGACAGTGGGTGCTGCATGCCTTCTATGTTCATAGATGGCTCTGATCTTATTTGGATAAGACTAATCTATCCAAATCTTTCCTTTCATTCTAGGTCTTTCTGTTGCTACTCTGTAGCAAGAACGTTCTTCCTGGAGATGGTTATTCTACTAGAGCTGTGGCTTTCTGCATATGTTTACCAAACTGTACAGGTTGGATGTTCTCTCCAGAGCTTGTTTTCCTAATGCTATTCTTGGATTTTAGAGGGCTCTACTGTTTCCTCAATTTTGGTGCTTGTGATTTGAGCACTACAATGGTGAATGTAAGGACATAGTACAGTTGGGTAAATCTTACCATAATGGTAGATGCCCTGCCTTCACAGCTGCAGTGCTCCCTTAGTCTTTTCTTTCCTGGATCTGCAGGTTCTCTGTACTGTGCCAATTTTGAGGAAGGTCTGCCTTTTGCTACATGAGGGTTGTGTGGGTGGGGAAGAGTTCCTTAAAACAATGGTAGGTTTTAATAAAGTGGCTGTATGATGGGCTTATTAAAGAAGTGAAGGTAAGGACATCTACTGAGGTACATTAGCCATTCTAGTAATGGCTTCCTTCTACAGGAGGAGGATGTGTAGCTGGCTCTAGCCAATGCATGAGACCACTAAGCATATTACATTAAAGTAACTGCTGTAAAGTTTTAGCTGGGGACCAAAAATAGCTTGTAAACATCAATACACTAATAGTGAAGCTTTTCCATTCTTCCTTCTCTACATTATACCAGTAAGTGCAATCTGTGTCTAGTTAACCATTGGTGCCCTTTGTCATCTGAACATGACAATGAGACTTTGTTCAGTAAAAAGCTTCAGAATGTTAATCCTGCAAAAGAACAGTGATTTGTGGTGAGAGCATTTATGGTAAGAACACAAGTTAAGTAATCCTAACACTTGACATAGGGAATTTGCTTTTATCTTGATGCTTCTAAAAATTACAATTTTGGGAAAAATGCACATGTGATTGGAGCACACATTTCAAATGTAGAGCAAGAAATTGGACAAAGGCCCAAATATTTTAAAAATTTCTCTTACAAACTTGTAGGTTTTGCATTAACATGAATTTTCTGAAGGGTATGAAGTTAAACTCAAAATCTGTTGCCTCATTTAGCTTCAAATGGACCAAAAAAAGATTGAAATGTGGGCATTCTGCAAAAATGTGTACAGTTGTGGGCTTGAGTAATATGCCCACATTCAGCTAGCATTCTTTCAATGCTAATGATATTCAGCTGACCTGATGCCTTCCATCAGTATAATAACCCTATTCTTTCTCTAAAGGTACAAAATGCACAAGTCATTTGACAGCTTTTTAACCAACTAGCTGACATTTCTGGGCAGGAGACTGCATAGCCCATGAATGAGGGACTAAGGTTTAATCCAGGCTTGGGCTACTAGAATACAGGGACCTACTGATGTTTGAGAAAATGGGGAATGATTCGCCTACTATTAAAGCATTACAATTAGTTTATTTTAGTAAAGTGGCAGGCAGGAGAAATTCTGTTTCATTCCCAGAGAATACAAGGCTATGCTGTGTTGCTGTTTTCTCTGATAGCAAAGTAATTGCTACTTTTCACTGTGTGTTAAGCATCTGTGTTCTGTTTTCCCACCAAGCAGCATACATTTGCTGTGTGCCCCCTTGTTCTATCTAAATCATTTTTAGTGTTCCCTAACAAAAGTAATGTTGCTAGCAGCTGTAGCATAGTCCAGATAAAGCTTGCCCCATCTGGCTCTGTCTGTAGTGGCTGTTTGTATTCTGAGCATTTCTAAAGCCATCTTTGACACCAGTGGCCCTTTTGCAGCCTTGTGAAAGAAGTGTGCTGATTAGAAACTGGTGAAGGATGATTGGTCTAGGGCTTTGGAGAAAGCATTCTGTTTGGCTCTTTTTATTTTTAGTTTCTGGTATTTAATCCCTGAGTTGGAATGGGTTTCTGCTTATTTGTGCCTCATGCAGTACTGTGCATTTTGTGCAGTGTCATAATTTGGACAATTTTTCCTTTGGATACAGCTGTAGTACATTAGTGTAGTTCTCATCTTTAGTGCATTTCCAGTCTAAAGGTATTGCTAGTGAGCTGTGACCTATTAAACCACCAGCCAAAAACATGGTCCAATACCCATCTACAGAAAACTTAGATCAGTCCTGAAAGTACCCCTTTGTGATAACAGTAATTCAAACCTAGCATTTTATGGACTACCCTCCTTTCTTCTGCCAGCCTTGTTGACTTGGGTCTCCTGAGGCAGTGTAGAAACTGCCTCATGTACACTGACAACCATCTACTAATAACTCTAGTACAGAGTGAGAGAGATGCATCTGTACCAAGAATCTTGAATCGCTGGTCTCTAGCACTCAAAACAGCAACACTGAAGAGGCTGTCAACACTACTGATCCACATAGTATGCATCCAACACATAAATCAGTATATGCTGATGGGCTCTTGGAAAACTTACTGAAACACCAGAGACCTCCAAAACATGACTGCTACAACTAACACAGTACCCAGAGCATCCAAGACGCACAGCAACACCAGTGTCTTGTCTACCATGCCCATAAGGCTTAACACTCATAAACCTAATTGTCTTGTTCTTGAAGACTCCATACTGAGAGACAAGGATGTCATCCTCACCAGGTTAGATAAGGAGAAAGTCCTGGTCAAGTGCTTGTCTGGTGCCAAGATATGTCAGATCATGCATGCACTCAGGTCTCTTGGCAACAACTACCATTATGACTCTGGCATAGCTCATGTTGGAATGAATGACCCTAGATGTACCTCACTGGTCTATGAAAAGAGACTTGATTGAGCTCTCAGAGTATGTGTCCCAGGAAGGTATGTTCCTAGCCTTAAGCAGCATATTAACCTCACCTATAATGATGCCACAGTATAAACAACAAATGTTCAGTTTCAATAATTGGCTAAGTTATTGGTGTTATTCCAAAGGTATCCAGTTTCTGTCAGTCTGTGATGAAATTGTTGACAAACCTCACTACTTTGCACCTGGCACCACTAGACTTTTGGCTGCTGGCAAATGATCTTGCCTCCCCATAGTAGCTTTTTATAGAAAGATCTCAAACAAAATTGGCAGTTTTCATGTCAGTCATAAAATAAGGGTTATGCTGCTAAATTCTAGGAGTTTAACCAAAAGCTGTATACCCTGGAAGCACCCCTATAACTGGAGGATGGAGATGCCTGTCCAGTCACAGAAACCTGGTTCAAGGTCTCAGAGTACCCTGGCCTTGGAAGGCTACAATGCCTTCTATACATTCAGAATGCAAAATGAACACGTGAACCAAAGGAGGTGGTGTTTCAAACTATAGTAGAGATAAATTCACCTACTGACTAGTTAGACAGGACAACTCCATGGAGAAAATCAAAGTTCAGTTTATTATGTGTAAGACCCCCATTCAACTCGTAGGTAATTATAGATCCCCCTCCATGAATCATGATGTGCACAAGGCCTACTTGACCAAACTGAAGTTGATCCAAATATTGTCAAACATTCTGGTCATGGGGGATTTCAATTATAACAGCACTGTTGGGAAACCTACTCTAGCATTAACTCACTAGCACAAAACTTCCTTGACTTTATCTCAAATGCCCTGGAACAAATTGTTCAAACCCCAAAAAGAGAAACAAACATATTAGATCTGGTCCTCATCTAACATGACAAGCAGGTGTACCACCACAACTGCCGGACCCTCAGTTAAATCGGACCATAAATCAGTTGCCTTTGAGCTGTCACTAACACCAGAATTCACAAAGGGTGAAGAGAGACTAAAAAAATTCACCATGGCAAACTATACCCTCCTAAGGGAAAGTATAAATGCATTACAGGCCCTACCTCCAGCTGGAATTGGTAATTACAACAAAGCTTACACTAAAGCCCTGTACAATTGTGTATAAGTGTATAGACTCTGCTGCTCCACACAGAATCAAAGGCAGAACCCCAAGTAAAAAAGAAGTCACCCTGGAAGACATTCAGCATCAACAAACGCAAAACGTTGCTGACTAAGAAAACTAAGGTGAGGCCCCAACAGTGGAAAAGCACCCTTCTTAGCATCAACAGGCAAATAAGACAAGTCAAATTCTCTAAGACTAACTTTGAGTAAAACTTAGCAGTCACAGCCACAGATAACCATAAGGCCTTTTACAGCTACATACACAGCCTAAAAGGTAAGACCCAAGCATGTGCCGAACTAGTGACTTAATGGTATCACCCACACTGATCCCGCAGAGAAAGCAAACCTGCAGGCAGATGGATTTGTTTCCAGTAACTGCCTCCTGATTGTATTTTTTGATATTTCGTGTTGCTGTGTGTTTGGATGGATTTGGTGAAAAATTTCACTCCCTTACCCCCTCAAGTTCAAAAACCTTGTCCTCAACTCCCACCAACATATATATCTGAAGAGCAGGTCATTAAAGCCTTGTCTAAAGCAAAAAACACAGCCTCTATGGGACCAAATGGCATCCCAGGCTCTCTTCTAAACAAACTAAAACATGAGCTAGCATCACCATTAAATGACCTATTCAATCACAGCCTAACCACAGCTATGTTACAGCAGAATGGAAAACAGTAACAGTTATCCCCCTCCACAATGGTGGCTTAGCAACAGATCATGGGAATTATAGACCCAGAAGTCTGACCAGCCTCATTTGTAAGGCCATGGAACATATCATCATGGACATCATAAATAAAGACATAGGTGGCCTCCAAACTCTGACCCAATTCAGCTTCATCAAGGGTAGAGCATAGCTGTTATACCCAGTGGATTTCTTTAAAAATGTGACCGGGGCATTGATGATGGCAAATCTGTCCATACAGCATATCTCATCTTGACTGAGGCCTTTAATACAATCCCACACTCAGGCATTAACAATAATGTAAACCCTTTTATTCTAAGATGGGTTGCCAACAGACTCACAAACCAGTCACACTAATAAGGGGGTGACTCCACATCAACCAGCAGACCTGCCACCAGTGGGTTGACACAAGGGTCAGTGCTTGCTCCCCCTTCTGTTTTGTATATACTTCTGTGAAGTTCAGGCTGAAACTAAGGGGCACTGGCTGACCAAATTTGTGGACAACTGTAAACTAGATACAATTATCGAATCCCTAAATGTTGTTAATATACTTCAGGAGGGTCCTAAAAAGGCCAGTGACTGGTGTCAGTCATGGCCTCAAACTAAATGCAAAAAAAAATGCATCATCATTCCCTTCAGTAAAAACAATGCCCCTACACACTATCAAATTAGCAATACCCTATGTACCTACCAATAGGTAAGGAATCTGGGATAACAAGTAGACTGCAACCTTAGCTTTGATCACCATGTGTCTACTGTAGTAAGGAAGGCCATCTACGGAGAACACTTGATTAGCAAATAAATCTCCTCTAGAGCAAAGGAGGTTATAATCCCTCTATACTCATCACTAATCAGGCCCATAATTGATTACAACACTGGTTTTGCATTTACCGCACATAGCACCTGCAGCAATTGGAGAAACTTCAAAGGTTTCTCACAAAGAAGATTAATAAAGTCCAGAACTTCCCTTACACAGACAGACTAAAGTCCCTGTCACTATACTCAGTATCGTATAGATTTCTTAAGAGAAACTTATGCCTGGCTTAAAGAGCAATCTTCGACCCAAATCTAATGAATTTGCTGCACATCCATAAATCAAATGGGACTAGAGATAACCACTCCAGGACCTAAATATGGACTGTAACTTAAATAGAATGTGCTGGAGGGACAGATCTGTCTCCCAACAACTGTTGCATCTTTGGAATAGGCTGCCAATTCATGAGAAGCAGAACAGCCTTATGACACTGTTCAAAAGGAATGTGGATGTGTGGATAGGGCACTGTAAATTCGTACAGGGGATATTGCTCACAACCCTACTGGACATGGGCAATCATTACTAAATACAATCCTGGGTATTGCCTAGAGTATCTATGGTATTACACTGGGACAAAATGACTAGGCTTGAAATGACCTTCAGGTTTATAGCCTAGTAACCTGTGACGCCTGCTTACTAGGCCATGGGTTATGAAACTGTTTGAACTAACAGCCACTCCTGATCCTAGTATCTAGAAAAGGAGGAGATGGTTCTTTATTTACTAGAACATTCGTAAATACATATATTTGTGTAGAGTGCAGATCTTAGAAGAAATATGGTCTACAAGAGAGAGATGTTTTTTCTCTGAGAATTTAGGGAGTCGTTCTCTGCTCTGAATATGAAGGCCCTCTCAAGATTTTCCTGTTCTCCTAAATGAGCGCCAAGTCCTCTAATCTGACAAATGTTCTCAAACTTTATTTCAAGAGTAGCAAAAAAGAAATACAGCAGCTGTCCAAAGGTCGTAGCCCAAGCAAAGGTACAAAATGGATATGAAACAGAGCATGACCACCACAGGAAAAATAATATAATCCAATATTTATTAAAACAAGCGCTTTCACGTGCGACCACTGCACGCTTCTTCAGGTCTCAATACATATTACTGAACCAAATCATTTATATATCCTGTTCAGGTACATCTAATTAGAAAAATCAAACAATTAAATAATCATGCCTCAATTATTTAAAAAGGAACTCTAGTATATTGCTTAAGCCTAGATAGAAAATGTCTTCAAAGCACTGGTTTCATAATGTAGAACATTTGATTGTACCAGCAAAATTCATGATTCAAATACATAAAATACTTAAAATTTGTGCAGTATGAATTAATTCACAAACAAACAAGTAAAATATATTAAACATACATCAGATTCATATAAATATATCAATTTAAATAAATAAATACTATCTAAAATTTAATTGCGAGCCTCTAGTACAGGCTTAATGCTTATATTTTGATTCAAACCTGGCTCCTTATGGGCTCTTAGCTTAAAAATCCATGAAAGTTCAATATGTTCAAGATAATTCATATTATTGCCCCCCCTAACAGTCTTATTTACTAATTGCAAAACCCTAAAACTAAAATTATGATCTGCTCGATCAATAACATGTTTTGCTAAAGCGTTGCATTGGTCTAACCTCTTCATGTCATAAACATGATTATAAATTCTGTTCTTCAATTTCTTTGTGGTAAGTCCCACATAGAACGCAGGACATTGTATACAAGTCGCTAAATAAATGAGATTCTCTGTATCACAATTTGCATAAAATTTTGGTCTAAAAACATATTCAAACATAGGATGTTTAAAATACTGGTCATCGACTATGTATCTACACATCTTACATTTCTTACATCTATAAGTGCCTAATTTATTTGTCCGAGCGATATCACATTGAATATGAGTACGCTCATTACATAAAATCCCTTTTAGATTTTTACTGTTCCTATAAGTAAACATAGGAACGGAACCTACTATGTTCAATGTTAAAGGATCAATTGTTAACACATTCCAATTTTTCTTTATAATGTCTACTATTTTATTGTTGTCACTGGTATATCTAGTCAAAAGCCTGACCTGAGCATCACGTGAATGGGGCTTCTTATTATATGAATTCATACTCCTGTTCTTGCTCCTCGCGCCATCAAGAGCCATAACCTGCATCTCATCTATCATGATGCTACTATAGCCCCTGTCCTTGAATAACACTTTCATGGCTTTGAATTCAATCTGTTTGTCTGTAGGATCCTTAGATATTCTATTAATTCTAATGAACTGTCCCCTTACTATATTGGGAAATACAAATCTGGGATGCATGCTGGTATAGTGTAGCAATGCATTCTTCCAGCATGGTTTTCTAAATAAGCCTGTAGAGATATCTCCATTCTCTTTTTTGACTATATTAATATCCAAGAAGTCCACATGAGTATATGAATAATTCATTGAAAATTTCAAGAAACCCGTAGTGGTCTCTAAATAATCAATGAAAGCTAAAAGCTCTTCAGTACTTCCTTGCCAAAAGAGTAGGATGTCATCCACAAATCTTCTATATAGTATCACCTGACTATAGAACGTACTTCCAAACATGAACTCCCTTTCCCAGTGATAAACCACTAAATTTGCGTAGGAGTTCACACATGGAGTACCCATAGCGACTCCCCATTTCTGCATGAACAGTTTATCCTTAAATACAAAGATGTTATTGGTGAGCACCATCTCTAATAATGTGCATATAAGTATTTGTTTGTCAATACTAATACCTTCCCCTGAACATAAAATCTCTCTTATCGCTTGGACCCCATAGTCATTCGGAATGGCGGTAAAGAGATTTTTAACATCTAACGTCACTAATAGAACTGATGAGTCAATGTTATGAGATGTCATCGTAGCTAAATCATCCACCAGTTGATAACTATCTCTAAGTATAGTTGGTATCTTCCTAACCAAAGGTCCTAACATACTCTCAATAAAGATAGAAATTTTCTCCGTCACCCAACCATTACCAGCCACTATGGGTCTCATCGGCAAAGGAAACACGTTCTTATGTACCTTGGGAAGCCCTTTTATACTTGGTATGGTGGGAGTTTCAACTAAAAAATAGTTATAAAGTTCTTGCGTTAACTGTCTACACATCAATAAGTCATATAACTCATTATGTATCCTAGCAACCACTTTCAAAAAATGTTCATGATTAATTTCACCATACGTAGAATCATCTTTCAACATATTAAGCATATTCAAATCATAATCGATGGTGTCTAATACTACTATCCCTCCCCCCTTATCTGCAGGTTTTATCACTATGTTATCATTATTAGATAAGGTATCTAAAGATAACTGTTGTTGTTTACTCAGATTAAAATATTTGCATCTACGCTTAGTATCAAGAAAGTATGAATAAAAATCATTTTCACATAGTCTGACAAAACAGTCTACATTATTAGGCATCACAGGAACAAAAGAGCTCTTACGTTTAAAGGTCTGCATCATTTTAAACTCAGATTTATCATCATTAGGAAACATTAACTTCAAAGCAACCATACGCCCAAAAAGTCTTAAGTCAATTAATAATTCACTTAAGTCACTCAACTGAGAAGGAATAAAGGAAAGCCCTTTATTCAGTAGCACATAATCATCCGCATTCAGTTCAGTGCTGGAGAAATTAAAAACCAACTGATTCAATTCTTGGTTTTCTGTTTCGTACCTTGAGGCTCCACTGAAAACTTCTGTTTTCTGCAGCCCCTGCTGTTCGACCTCGCCCTCGATGTATCTCGGAACTTCATGGGAAAAGAAAAAAACTGTTCCAAATTCTTATTAGGAGCTTTGGGTCTAGCTCCCAAGATAGCATTGTCCTTAAGATCACCTAGTGCCTGTTGATTCGAAGGAGGAGTGTCAGCAACCAGTGAAGTAATTAAATCAGACACTAACGGATGTGACGTATTTGATACACCTATTCCATTCACCTGGCTACCACCATTGTCTTGAATGTCACTTAAAGAGATATTGTTCTGTATAACAAAATCAGTACCACGTCGATTATTTCTACTCTTACCAAAAGAGCCATTAGTAGCATTATAGCTACCTGTCTCCCCATTCTGATGATTTCTTGGCCAAAGAAAGACCTGTCCCGATGAAAAATCCCTATAGTCTCGTTGCAGCTTCCGATATTTAATTTGCTGCAACTTATCACTGTATAGGGCTACTTGTGTATATATATTGTCAAGTCTTTTTTCAAACACATCTCCCTTAAAGCGGGAACATAAATCTTTGTTCAAAGTTTCTACTGAAAGTGAGAGCGCAGCTTCAATGGGAGTAAAGTATTCAATGAGAAGGTTCATATAACTATAGTTCAGTTCAAGATTTAATTTTGCCATTTCTTTAGTAGTTCAGGGTGGCTATCCCCATAAGTCGGCATGCATAGAACCCTCATGCCGCGCGGTACTAAATTAAAGTGTAGACTCGCTTCCATGTGTCTTCTTTGCCACACAAGCCTCTGCAGCTTGTAAAGATTATTTTCTAATTCTCTAGTTAAATCATTAAACTCATTGAAGTTACCAATATTACCTGAATGAAGAGTGGAAGTAACAGGTAAAGATAACTCCAGTTAAAGTAAAGGATTGTTCTGTGTTGCGAAGATATCATTCCATCTCCGATTAAGACTACTACTCTCAGGATTGTAGTCAAGTTCAATACCAGGTACATCCATTAGTGTGACAGCAGCCAGTACTAAAAAATCAGAACAAATGTAGCAAAAAAGAAATACAGCAGCCGTCCAAAGGTCGTAGCCCAAGCAAAGGTACAAAATGGATATGAAACAGAGCATGACCACCACAGGAAAAATAATATAATCCAATATTTATTAAAACAAGCGCTTTCACGTGCGACCACTGCACGCTTCTTCAGGTCTCAATACATATTACTGAACCAAAAGATTTACATATCCTGTTCAGGTACATCTAATTAGAAAAATCAAACAATTAAATAATCATGCCTCAATAATTTAAAAAGGAACTCTAGTATATTGCTTAAGGCTAGATAGAAAATGCCTTCAAAGCACTGGTTTCATTTCAAGAGCTGTAAAATGTATGTCCAAATCAGTTTATATGTGTGTGTGTAAAAAAAAAAATATATATATATATATATATATATATATATATATATATGTGTGTGTGTGTGTATATAGTGACACACGTGCACTGGTCCAATAGTCAAGGAGCCTCAGTCCTCACCCTATGCCCAAACAACTCAAAGGGTGAATAACCTGTGGATTCCTGGGGGAACCCCTCTCTAAGCAAACAACAGATGGGGCAAATATTTGTCCCACTCCCTCTTAAACTGGACTGCAAATGCCCATAGTATGGACTTGATTGTATCGTTTAACCTTTCAATATGACCATTAGTTTGGGGATGGTAGGGGGTGGTCTTTTGGTGCTTCACCCTACAGTACTTCCACAGACAAGCCAGCAGGTCTGATAGGAAACTGGCACCTCTGTCAGTCAGTATTTCTTTTGGGAAACCTACCCTGCTGAAAATCTCTAACAAAGTATTTGCCACCTTTTCTACCTCAAGGGAGGACAAAGCCACTGCCTCAGGGTATCCTGTAGCATAGCCTACTACCACTAGGATTTATTTTTTCCCCTGTGGAACATGGGGTACTTAGAGGCCCCACAATATCCAAAGCTACCCTCTGAAATGGCTCCTCAATCACAGGCCAAGGCATCAAAGGAGCTCTCACCTTGTCTCCTGCCTTGCCTAACTTTTTGCATTGCTCACTGGTCTTGGAGTACCCAATTACATCTCTGGAATTTCCAGGTCAATAGAAGTTCTGCATAATATGTCTCTTTGTATATTTTAGGCCCATATGACCAGCAAAGAGAATATTATGGACTATGGCTAGAAGTGCCAGACAGTAGGCTCTAGGCACTACCAACTGCTGTATTCTCATCTTCTAGCCCTCCCTCAGGGGTCCACTCTCTATGCAGTAACCCTTTGTCCCAGTATACAGAATCCCGCTTCCCTTGAGAATCAGGAGCCTCACTAGTTACCTGCCTCCAGTCTTGCAATGTGGGGTCCGAGAGCTGAGCTTGTCTCAACTCTATCTTTGTAACCCTTCCCAGCTCTCCTTCCACAGGAAGTCTGGTATCGTCTGACAGCAGTGCCTCACTGTCAACCTGTGTACTACAACTCACCTCTACCTTTGCAGTCACTCTGTCCAAGGGACCATCAGTACTTACAAGCAGCTGTGGTTCACCTCCAGTCTCAGTGCTACTGGGTAACACCCTCCCTGAAGTAATCACCTCACCAGTCCTGGCTGCAAATGTGGGGTTTGTCTGGGACTCCCCCAAGCTACCAGAACCATATGCTTGTCTCCAAGCTTGACTGTGTGTAACTGCATTAACTCATGGTACTGCTTCATCCAGATGCTTCCCTATCAGGACATCTGCAGGATGGTAATCTGGTACCACTGTTGTTCCAAGAAAACCTACTATTGGCAGTTTGTCTTTCCCACTTACTGGCTCCCTCACCTTTTGATCCCCAGTTTGCCTCCATGGATATCTATATGCCACATGGCCTAACTGGTTGCTTTCAAAACATTTAACCCTAGGTCCTGGACATGTACCTGGACTAATGGTTTCCCCTGCTACTGGCCGATTCTGTTGGGGCAGTCTGGACTGCCCACCATGGGATCCTTTAGATCATTGGGCAGCACTGGGTGTCCCATTCCTGTGCAGTGATGGCCTGGTATATGTCTCCCTTCTTCCCCAACTCATTTGAAGTAGTACATTGTCTATCAGATAACCTCATCCTCATGTCCTCAGGCAAAGTGCTAAAGGCTTGTTCCCTCACCAAAACATCTGTCAACCCTTCAAAAGTGGTGACTTGACACCCACTCACCTACCTATGAAAATAAGTCATCAGTTTAGCAACATACTCACACACACTTTCATCTGCCTTGCGTCTATGCTCACAAAACGTTTTCCTACAAGCTTCAGTTGTTAGCTTAAAAAATTCTAGCAAACAATTCTTAACAGCAGTTTAATCAAAAAATTCATGATCAGATAATTTAGACAACAAAGTTACAGCATTAACATGGAGTAAGGAGGTCAGGAACCATACCCAGAGCCTTTGGTCAACATCATACTGTTTACATACCCTTTAAAACATATGAATGAAACTATCAAAATTATCGGCCTCTGTAAACTGTGGAAGAAATATTTTGTGTTTTTGGGGTGCAGTTTCTCAATTCCCCATTATCTCCATAAATATTTTGTACTTCTGGGGTGCAGTTACTCAGTTCCCCATTATCTCCATAAATAGTTTGTGGTTCTGGGGTGCAGTTACTCAGTTCCCCATTATCTCCATAAATAGTTTGTGGTTCTGGGGTGCAGTAACTCAATTCCCCATTATCTCCATAAATATTTTGTGGTTCTGGGGTGCAGTTACTCAGTTCCCCATTATCTCCATAAATATTTTGTGGTTCTGGGGTGCAGTTACTCAGTTCCCCATTATCTCCATAAATATTTTGTGCTTCTGGGGTGCAGTTTCTCAGTTCCCCATTATCTCCATGACTTTGGGGAACAGTCAGCATCTTCTTTTCATACTGCCTCTGCCTCCCCTTCTCCACAGCTTCCATTTACAAATGCTTGGCCTCCAACTCAAGTCTCTTTAGCTCCAGATGGATTTTTAAGTCCTCTGCAGAAAAGTTGAGCTGCCCATTCTCTGAGTGTTGTACATCTCCACGGCCAGTCTATTGCTTAATTTTGGGTCCTTTACTAAAACTTAATAGAACTCCTGCTGGTATTTCTGACTTCCTGTGAGATTGCTCTTGGCCATACTAACACTTCTAAAATGTATTGCAGAACTGAAGTATTAATGCACAGAAGTTGCTATGCTAAGAACATTTTTAAACTACTTTTAGTGCCTTTATGCCCTCACCCTCAATTTTTTTCTTGGATCAAAATGGACCCCATTCCCTTCTAACTAGCATACTTAGTCCTTTCTCATGCAGTGTTCACATTACTGCCTTGTAGGTGTACATTTACTATAGTACAAGAAACTGGATTGGCCATGCAGCTTGTGACATACTTGTGTATCTATTTCTGTCCTTACTGAAAGGGTCCCTTATTCCCTACAGTAGTACTTATCACATGTAAGTCATTGTGGGGGCTAGTAACACTTCTGCAGTTTGGATGCTTAGTAACGCCCTCACCTCTGGTGTGATTCTACTTTTGCACACAAGCTAGAAGGGGGTTTCTCCACAGTGTGATTAGTGATTTTATAAAGCATGCAGAAAATTACCTTGAGAAATATTAGTTGACTTAGTTTTTGACTATCTTTGTGCATATTTTTTAGATAATATTTGAAAATCTGCTGGATCTCTTTGGAGAGAAGCCCCTACCAGCAGCAACTAAAATAAAATACATAAAATCAGCAGAAGGGCACATAACCCCTCAGCCGTAAGGTTATAGTCCAACATATTCTGAATCAAGGTTGTGAGGTAAGGCATCAGTTCACAGAAAAATAATGAAAGTGGTTCCTTTTTTATGAAAACAAATTTAACAGTGATAAATGAGGTCTTTGTTGTGTGCATTTCTGAAGTGGCAGATGCAGATGTTAAGCAAAGAACAGAGAACAATAAACTTGCTACAGAAAAGAACCATAGCTTGGTTATCTGGTGCCCTGTGCAGTTCCTCAAGTTAGCACCCCTCAACTCAATGTTGTGAAACAACAAAAAAGAAATGTTGCTCTGAAATTGTAGCGAACTGCTTGCTACAAATGTAACAAGAATCTTGCTAGTATGACATTACCACACAGTAAGTGCTTCAGTGCTCACTACAAATGCAGCATTAGAACGGCTCTCCTTTAACTAACTTTATCAACACCCTAAAAACTGTGGAGATGACAGTGGACTTTAGGAGTGGTACTACAATATTATCCCCCTATTTATATTTAATACTGTTGTGTCAGTTGTGGAATCTTTCACGTTTTTGCGATCTATAATCTCTTGGGACTTGAAGTGGGAGACCGATGTAGGATCCATCATAAAAAAGGTACAACAGTGAATATACTTTCTGCAACAGCTGAGGAAGTTCAACCTCCCACAGGAACTGTTGATTCAGTTCTAGACAGAAGTCATTGAGTCTGTTCTCAGCTCATCTGTAACAGTGTGGTTTGGATCGCTGTCTAATCATGACAAAAATACATTACATCGAATACTCAGGACTGCCAAAAATATCATTGGTGCTAGCTTGCCCTTCTTACAGGACCTGTACTTTTCCAGAGTCATGAAAAGGGCAGGGAAATTCATCACCAACCCTTCACATTCAGGCCATCTTTTTTTAACTATTACCATCAGCCAGGCATTATAGATTAATATACACCAAAACAAGCAGATATAAGAACAGTTTTTTCCACAGGCCATCAAGTTCATAAACAATTAACTCAACTTATTAAGTTGAGGTATTCTTTTTCCCAACCATCAGAGGATTCTGCAGTAATGTTTAAATATTGTTAAATTTTTCAATATTTAAAATTTACTTCAGTATTTCTTGCACTGAGTTGCACTTTGCAACTTGTATGTATATGTATATTTACTTTTTTGTCTTGTTCTTAATAGTTGTATGTATGTCATTTATGTAATTCATACTTGGAATGTCACTAAAACCAAAGTCAAATTCCTTGTATGCGTGCATACTTAACCAATAAATGTGATTCTGATCAGCATGTACTGATCACCCACTCTAATACCATGAACCCAAGGAAGCTGCAACCTTGACCCCATCCTATTTATACCTCAGCTATGGATAATGCTGTTTACATGGGTATAACTATACGATTCCTACTGAGATTTGCTGAGTAAAGTAATTCACCGAATAAAGATGTACATATACCAGCCTGTCTTCAAAGGCTTAGAATATTAGAATATATTATACATATTCCTTATCAGGTTAATAATAATTAATAAGAAGGCATAATGTGCATTTCTGGTATGGTCATTGTGACGGGTCCCTACTCCAGGCCAGCAATCAGGGAGACTGAATCCTCACCACTGACTCCAGTGAGGGATGGTCACTTAAGAGCAAAGAGGGATTCACACAGTATTTTCAGATGCAGTTCCCTGCACCCAGCACAATTTTCTATAAGAGCATACAGGGATCATGCCCCAAACCTGGGGCTGTACTCTCTTTCTCTCTCTAGACCTATTCAAAACTCCACACTGACCACTTTGGAGCTCTGAGTCCCTGTTAACAGTAGCTGACACACACACCTGGATATCTGAGTTTCATACACACATGCACACATGGGAAAAGCTGGCACAGATTTACTAGTTGTGCCCCTTTTTACCCAGAGTCTGAGGCAATCATGCTACCATCAGTCAGTTATCCTAATGCTTTTACAAAGGGTACCCAACTATACTGTGTAAAATTAGTACTAATACAAATGGTAGGGTGTGACCACAGCAGCAAGGCTTTCAGGAGCAGCCACAGTGTTACTAAAACAAGCATAAGTACTCTCAAGATGTTAAAAGTATTCTGTAAATGACCAGCCACAATGAAAGGTATTAAAATATTTAATGATAAATAATAAAACAAAGAGGAGAATACCGAATACAATAAATAAAAGAGTTTCGTCCACAGAGATATACAAAATAATAGAGTTGGGTAGTTTTCACAGATGCAGAAAACAATACTAAACTAGTATCATTAAATTACTGTTTCCTGACTACTAACTAAAGCAAGGCAAGCTGATGTGTGCTGACTGTCTTACCACAGCAAAAGCCAGATGATGTCTGTCTTTGTCAGTGTGGATATGTGAGATATATATCCTGTGAGAAATCTGTCATGTCAGGTTCCAAAGTGCTGCTGCAAGAGTTCCAAAGAACCCAGATGCTGGTTAGAGGATAACATTGCCTCTGGTCATCTGACTTTCATACAATACACACACAGAGCTTTGGTAAGATTAGTGGCAGCATCTGAAAACTATAACACAGTTTCACACTTCCACCCTTCCAGGGTTCTTTGATAAATTCTTTCTGTCCAGCAGGACTACTGTTGATGCATTTTTAACTCAAGTAACTTTACAAATTTATGTTTAACTCAAACATCTGTACATATCAGCGTGATAGTCAAATAACATAAAATTGTTTACAAAACTCCATTTAGCTATGCTGGCATTTGTACACATATACTGCCCTACTTTCCCTGGTAGAGATGGCACTACCTCATATCATCACAATCAGCACCCCTAATCCTTCTCTTTTTCTTTTTCCATCACTTTCACAGTCCCAGCTTTTGGTCCACAACAACAATGTTGTGACATAAGTGCGGTACTTTGTGTTTGTCTGCTTTGAGGCACAACAACAACCTTTTTTGCCAACTTGCTCTGACTGCTAATTTCTGTCCCTCCCTTACTTACATTCATCTATGCCATACCTAAAATATTTTGCCCTGGTGGTATGCTGTAGATGCTCGGAATTCTATGTAGGTAAAAGCAATAGAAAGTTTAGAGATAGGATCAGAGAACATGTTTATAATACTAGAAATGGTTTTACCACAAATGCATTAGCTAAACACGTCATAACACATGATTCTACACACACTTTTAGATTCTTAGTGATTGAAGTTATTAGAACAGATGAACATGGGGGAGACATTGAGAATTTAACAAAACCTCTGAAACCAGGTGGATCATTAGGTTAAGAGCTGATATAGGTAAAGGTCTGAATGATAAAGTTCCATTAAAACCTATTCTTAAAGCTAGGGCTTTCCATAAATTTTTATTTTTTTTATTTTTATTTTTATTTAACATTTGTTGACCGGGAAAGTCCGACTAGGTTCCACAGATCCTGATTTCAGCGGAGGCCCGGGGAGAAATGCTCCAGAAGCATGTCTTTAGTAAATAGATTTATGTATATTTATTCATTTAAAATGAGGTATATAAAAATATGTTGTTTTATGTTTTTATGTATGTATATATGTATATATGTGTATGTGTGTGTGTGTGTGTGTGTGTATATATATATATATATATATATATATATATATATATATATATATATATATATACACATATGGGAGCCCTTCAAATGCTCAAAACTCATATGGCTGACACCATATGAGCGAACGTTTGAAAGGCTGACAAATGATAGCGGAGATCCCGCTACAGTGCGGGACTGGGAGATTCCCCTTTCCTGCACTGTAGTGTGATCTCTGAGTGAGAATATTTAAGTAGCAGGGGGTGTGGGGGTGCAGGGGTGCTTGCCCCCCTGCATAACACAGTTTTACTGTGTTTACAGATAGGTAAATGGTGCTATTTCAGGATGTCGGTCTTTTGGAATGTCGATCATATGGTGTCGGCCATATGAAAGTCGGCATTCTGAATGGTCGACATATATATAATACTACGTGGTAGAAATAAGGTACTGTTTCTTTAAATAAATTAAATGGAATTAGATAAGCAACATTGTTGTTATGATGCTTTTTAATTTGGTTTTAATTGGTTGATATGTTGAATTAATATGGTACATATAATGCAGTTTTAATTGTATTTTAACATCTAAAGAAGCAGTGGATTGTAAATTGTGAAAGCGCTAATATTAAAGTTTTCATTTTTGATGAGACAGGATTGTTTTATTTGGTCTTCTGCATTGTTTGGTTCACTTATGTGTTTTTGGACTTTTATTGTTGTTTTAAGTGAACAATTTGTCCTTTTCACCACTATTGGTGTATGCTTAAGTAAAAATATACTATATATCTTTTTTTTCAGGAAGGACTGACAGCTTTAACTTATTTATTTAACATTTGTTTACTAGGAAAGTCCAACTTGGAATGAAGCCAATTTTCAGCACAGCCCCGTGGAGAAACGCATGTCTTTATAACATGGAAGAAAACCAGAGTACCTGGAGGCAACCCACACTAATGCAGGGAGGACATGCAGACTCCACACAGAAGGCAAACCAGCTGAGAATTGAACCAGGGAACCACTTGCTTTGAGGTGACCACACTACCGCTGCACCACTTTATTACTGTGCCAACTGTTTCCGTTTCAAAAGTACAGTCACTAGGTGGTGGAGGACCAAGAAGTAAGTATAACGCATAAATTATGTAAAAGTCTTCATGAATCATCTGACTTCTATAGTGGGATTTGCCAGGTTGCTATATTCTGATGTTTTGAGGAGGTAATACAGCTGCACTTCTAATACAGTCTTGTTTTTTTTCTTTACCTGTATAACTTGTATAGGTTGGACATCTAATAGTGAAGATGGTTCTGGGACAATTGGGCTACTTGCCAGTCAGTCTTGTTCTTCAGTTTTTAGTTTGCATAAGCAAATGTAGGCTGATGATTACAGGAAAATGTTACAGCTTTTAGGATAAATTGAGAACTACCCAGTTTGCTATCATGTTTTGCAAAAGCATAGTTTGTCCTTTTGTACGGCTAACTGTATGTATAGCTCTTTGCTGAAATTTCAGAGCTACAAGCTATTGAAGCAACACCTGTTTTAAGAATGGGTGTGCAAACACCTAAGTAAACAAGTTGTTACTCTTGAATAAGATTGGAGACTCTACTCTAACTGCTAATTAAGGGTAGTTGAGGGCCCTGATTTAACCCCTTCCCCTGTAAAGGCCTCTCCGAATAGTTTCAAGTACTAGATCAAATGGGTTAATCAGTGAGGCAGTAAGTCGGGGGTGGGAGGTAACTGCATTTGGGCTAGGCTTCTCAAATCTTCCTTGGACTGCAAGCTTATTTAATATGAAATTCCAGCTCTCTACAAAGTAAAGAGTTTAGTGACATGAACCTGATCCAGTGATTGGGACACGTGCTGCTCTTTTTCTAATTATGATTTTGATTATTTATCATGCAATGTTCTATATGCTAAAGCAGTCTGGGTGCTAGAAGTGAACTGTGCTTGATTTGGTATAAACTGCTTCACTAATCTCCCTTTAATGGTAAAAACTGCAGGTGTGAGATGCTCTAGCACATCCCCTTTCATTTTGCAGTACACTTATTTTACAGAGACATTGTCTGTGTCCATGTCACACTTAACCCAATCAATGTGCCTTGACCATTTTCTATACAAAATATGGGTCTAACCCTTTTTGTAGACACTGTCAAAGGGACACCAAGTAAAAAGGTTACACCTGTACAAAAAGCAAACATTGTAAATGTGGATTAGCTGTATCCTTGTCCTGCAACAAGAACACAGATGACTTTAATTTCAGCCCAGCAATATTGAAATGAAAACATTATATTGGTAAAACTGAACAAGTTTTGCAAATGTTAAAATGCATGTCTCCTTTTGCACCCCACCCCCCAGGATCAGTAGTCCTTTGGCTGCAGTGTTCCTTTTTCTTACTATTTGCATGTGCCACACCTCAATCTGCACGATAGCAAGATCCAGCTCAAGCATCTGTG
The DNA here is from genome assembly GCF_019279795.1 of Protopterus annectens. Classification (NCBI taxonomy): domain Eukaryota; kingdom Metazoa; phylum Chordata; order Ceratodontiformes; family Protopteridae; genus Protopterus; species Protopterus annectens. Next base: position 1,113,175,179 of record NC_056726.1, read on the forward strand.
GTTTGTCCCATGGAAACCCTAGATCTCATCTTCACATTGGTCCTGAAGTCTGTGCTTTCAGCACACTAGCACTGAAGTCGATTGTTTTGAATTGTTCTAGCCCCAGAAGGTATATTCTAGTTGTCTCTTCATCACATGTAATTTTGTTTCTTGGATAAGTAATATGAAATTGAAAGGGCTGAGGCCTCAGTCTAGAAAGCACCACTATTGCTTAATTTTGGGTCCTTTACTAAAACTTAATAGAACTCCTGCTGGTATTTCTGACTTCCTGTGAGATGGCTCTTGGCAATACAAAGTCACTAGTATATTTCTGACTTTTGTTCAAAGTCACATGTGATAGTACATGCAAATGTGACCAAAACCCCAAGGGATTAGAGGTTGGAAAATGCAAACTGCATTAGGGTGGCCATGGTGGTGCAGCGGTTAGCATTGTCACCTCAGAGCAAGAGGTTCTCTAGTTCAATTCTCGGCTGGGGTGCCTTCTGTGTGGAGTCTGCATGTGGTCACGTGGGTTTCCTCCAGGTGCTCCAGTTTCATCCCAAAGACATGATGTAGGTGGATTGGACACTCTAAACTGGCCCTAGGCATGTGTGCATGTGTGTACCTTCTGTGGAAGGTTGGGCACCAGGACGGCAACTCGACACTGTAAAACTCTACTGCCAATCATGAGCAGACAGGTGATCTGCTGTGGTGACCCTTAACTGGGAAAAGCCAGAAGAAGAAAATATAAACTGTATTACAGAATGAAGTACTAGTGCACAGAAACTGGTATGCCAAGAACATTTGAAATCTTTTTGAATGAATGAACTTTCAGATGAAAAAAACATTCATAGTGACTTTACTCCTTCATCTTTCAACTTTTTCCTTGTATCTGAGTTGGGCCCCATTCACTTTTAATTAGCATACTTTGTCCTTTATCATGCAGTGTTAACATTCCGGGTCTATATCAGATCATTGAAGTTTTAAAACTTTAAATATTCTAATATCGACCTGTTTTGAGAAATAGCGAAGCTGCAGAACACCAAATTCTTTCCTAGGGAAAGAATTCGGTTGGCTGGTTCTGTAGCTTTGTTATTTTCAGCATTGTGGTGGAAAGTTACAGGTCGGGTTCAGGTAAGTGTGCGATTGTGTGATCATTAGGGTTAGGGCGTGGGTTAGGTGAGTTAGGGTTAGGGAGCGGGTTAGGTGAGTTAGGGTTAGGGCGCGGGTTAGGTGACTTAGGGTTAGGGAGTGGGATAGATGAATTAGGGTTAGGGGCAGGTTAAGTGAGTTAGGGTTAGCGCGCGGGTTAGGTGAGTGTGCGATAGTGAGGGACCTTAGGGTTAGGGTTTGGGTTAAGGTAAGTGGATAGATAGTAGTGTATGTACAGTTTAGTGTAGGGTTAGTTATAGGATTATAAGTGTATGTGTGTGGATTGATGTTTTTAGGTGTACTTGTGTTGTGTGTATGTGTTTCAGAATAGCAAATTTTTTCCCAAGGAAAAAATTCACTGTTCTGAATGTTCGATATTATGTGATTTAGATATTTTAGGTTCGATGAAATAGTGTTTGATATTTTCATCTTTCAATAGTGTGATATAAACGCAACATTCCTGCCTTGTAGGTGTATATTTACCCACAATATAAGATCTTGATCATCCATGCAGCTTGTGTGCCATATTTACATATCTATTTCTGTCCCCTAATGAAAGGGTCTTTTATTCCCCTACAGTAGAAAAGTGAGTACTACATGTAGGTCATTGCAGGGTTTAACAACACTTCTGCAGTTAGGATGCTTCCTCACTCCCTGAACTTTTGTATGTGATTCTGCTCTTGCACACAAGCTAGAAGGGGGATTTCTCCCCCAGTGTGATCCTCAAACAAGATAGTCACTCTATTCAGCATGCAGAAAAACTTCACCTTGTAAAATATTAGTTGGCCTATGTTTTTCTTTGACTGTCTTTGTGTTTTATTTCAGATAATTTTTGAAAATCTGCTCGATCTCATTGGACAGAAGCAAGGTAGAGATGCCAAAGAAGAATTTAAGAAAGTGACAGAGCTAGTATATGAAGAATAAACAAAGAAAACACTGAGCCACGCCAGAAGCAGTCCCTTTGTAGTTTAATTGTAGAATAAAAACATAAACGCTCCACTTAGAGTATATTTTCGTAGACACACTTCCTCAGATGCAAAACACAAGTGCATGAATACAAAGCCTTTTTATACTTGAGTAAGCCAATCAAGTATTGTGTTCCCCTTTTACATCATCACCTTTAGGGTTCATATCAAAATCAGTACACAAAATACAAACTACAAATTACAAATACATCTGTATAAAGTGTAAAAAAAAAAGTGTAAAAAATACATTAAAATATTAAAAATAATAATTTACTAAAGTATAAAAAGGCTTGGTATTCATTCACTTGTGTTTTGCGTCTGAGGAAGTGTGTCTACGAAAACATTCTCTAAGTGTAACATTCATGTTTTTATTCTACAATTAAACTACAAAGGGACTGCTTCTGGCATGGCTCAGTGTTTTCTTGGTTTACTGTGGACATTTTTGCTGGGTAATTTTTCCTTTTCTTTGAATTTACTAATATATGAAGAAATAAAAGCTGCATATATATTGATCCACTGTGTTCCATTTTTAATAATAAAACATAAAACTCAAATTTTGTCTAAACTAGATTTTATTTCCAGTATACTGCTATTGGAGTCTGCATGTCCTCCCCGCGGTCAGATGACGTTAAAGACATGCTGGTAGGTGCATGGATGAATGGGTGTACCCAGTTTGAAGGTTGGGCGTCGGGCTGGCACCTCGGCACCGCAAAAAATCCACTGCCAATCATTAGCAGACTGGAGTTCCGCTGTGACGACCCCTAACTGGAAAAAGCTGAAAGACATTACTATACTGCTATTGGAATGCAGGTAGTGCTATTCTGTGAACTTAGTATAGCTGACAAGCAATGCATTTGATTATGGTAATTAATTCTAAAGCCTACCGGTTCTATATACTTCAATGCATTCTCTAGCTGTTGAGGGTTGCCAACTCAACAGGCATTTCACATTGTGGATTAAATTTGAGTGTTTTCTTTAAAGTCCTGTTGATCTCTTTTGAAAATTGACTTGGTGAATTTGATTTTTAAAGGTAAACTAATCAAATGGTGCTATAAGACTAAGAAATTGGCAGTTGTATACTGTTAAAGTGTTTGGAGACATGGTTTGAGCACTGACTTTATTTTATTTATTTATTTTACATTTGTTGACTGGGATAGTCCGATTGGATACATGTCCATTTTCAGAGGAGGCCTGGGGAGAAAAGCTCCAAGATAATAATACACATTGAACATTTAGTAAATGCTAGCTTCAAGCAGATTACAGTCATAAGCAATACCAGCATTTAGCACATATAGTGCTTATTATAAAACACTTTATAAAACATAACATTATTTTCAAAGTTAAACATACATAACATTACATTCAGGTTTAAGACACACTGAGCAGCAGTTATACAATTGACCCTTCCTGAAATGGAGTGGTAGAAAAAAGTTAGAAGTAGTTGAAGGTAAGGCACCTAAGAAATAGAGAGGTCACCAGTCGGGGTTAGTGCAAGGACATAACCAATGAGTTTTGAAGCATTTCTTGAGTTTGTTTTTGAATGGAGTTAGTGAGGGTTCTAGGGTCAAGTCATCTGGGAGTCTGACTTGGTATTAAGTGCAAGTAGATGGACAGATAAATGGAGTAAGATGGGTGAAAGTTAGGTCAGAGATGCTGCCTCTTCTATTTCACTACCAAAAAATGCACTGAGGTCATAGAATGCCAAGAAGCAAATGCATTGTGCTTTAATTCTTGCCTTACTGTTATAAAGAAAAGTATAAATTCTGGATGAGTTGGTAACTTTCGTGAGGCCAGATTCTGTGTTTAGTAACTACAGTGTAAATAAGTAGATATCATGGCTGGGCCTGTAATGCAATAGCTTCTGCAAAAGAGTTGACTATATGACTATACTGTAGCCTTGCTGATATTTTTGTCATTGTGCAGCTTCCTGTGGTGAAAATAACCTCTAACACCTCTGTCAAGTGCATTGAGGCACGGTCAGCATGAGACTGGTGAGGTAATGCTACTTTGATTTGTTGGGGAAAGTGTTAAAGGAAAAGAGTTTTCTGGGCAGAAAGTGTCAAACTAGATGCAACGGAGTTGTGCTTGGTAAGGGCTCATAAGAAAAGTCTGTTGTGTTGTAAAACCTCACTAGAGAGAAGTGAGGACATGGGACACAAAGAAATTAAGGATGGCTAATGGCACTTTCACTGCCCAGAAGTGACACCTTGTTTTAAGTTCATTACTTTGCTGAATGAGGAGTTACCCATTCTAGCAATGTTGGCTTTATTCTACAAGAAGAAACATATATGTAGCTGGTTCTAGCCTTAAAATCAGTTCTTCAGGTGTTATCAGTGCAGAGACCAGCAAGCACATTAAATTTCAATAACTATCCTAAAATCAGTTGAGAATCCAAACTAAATACAATAACTGTTTCTTCATTCCTTCTGTAATGGTGTACTTGGGCACTACTACCCTCCCTTCTCTACAGTATGCCAATAACATTGCAATCTGATCTAGTTAATCCCACCTGATACCCTTCTACCTCTTTTGTGAACATGACGCTCAAGACTCTGTTCCCTAAATAAAATAACCTCTCTAGCAAGCAGAATAACTTAATCTGCAACAGAACAGTGATCTGTGGAGATACAACATGTAAGCTAAGATGTAACCTCATTACCTAATTGCTAATAAGTAGGTTATTAATAGCAAAAAATTGTGCCACATACAACAGAGAACAGTTTACTTCCACATTGATGCTTCTAAAAATCATGGCTGTAATTCTGGGAAAATGAAAATATGGATTGAGTCATATGCCCACATTCAACTAGGTTTATTTCAATACGAATGGTGTTTATGTGTTGTTCAGCTGACCATGTCTTCCCTTAGTGTAAGAACCCTATGCTTTCTCTAAGGGTACAAAATGTATGAGTCATTCTGTAGCTTTTAAACAACTAGCTGATATATCTAGACAGGAGACTGCATAACCCCTGAATGTGGCACTAAGGTTTAATCCAGGAGGTTGACTGAATTTGCATCGAGTCTCAAATGGGCACTGGGGTATTAGCATAAGATTTTTCTCTTAACTTCCCTTGAAGTTTGTACACTGCTCAAACTACTAGAATACAAAGACCTACTGATGTTTGTGAAAATGGGGAATGACTTGTCTACAGTTAATCAAAGCATTACAATAAGTGTTTAGTATTTGTAGTAAGGTGGCAGGCAGGAGAAATTCTGTGCGTCACTGTGAGAGTACTAGAACACAAACTAGAACACAAATAATGTGACACCTTACTAGACCAGGAGTTATGCAACTAGTTGAACTAACAGCCACTCCTGCTCCTAGTATCTAGTAAATGAGAATTGTTCTTCATTTGTTAACATGAATAAGCATAAATATTGGTGTGTAGTGTTCAGACCTTGGAAGGAATACAGGCTACATAAGAGATGCTTTCCTTCTGTGAATTTAGGGAGGAGTTCCCTGCTGTGAATGCGAAGGTCTCCTCTACTCCTAAATGAGCACCATGTCCTCTAAGCTCACAAATGTTCTCAATATTTACTTCAAGAGCTGTAACGTGTATTTGACTCCTTTATGAAATATTTTTGCAAACTCTAAAGTGATGTCAAAATCAGTTAGATGTATATTATATTCACACAAAGACTTGCAATGTGCCCATATCCTTAACATCAAATCTGACAACTTACCTGATAATCCTAAAATGGATCCTGAGTGCATCTGTCTTAGTTTACCATTAAGAGTATGTGATTGGGCATTCATCCTGGCTCAGTTTCTGGTATATATCCTCTAGACAAACAGTACTGTGGTCACTTCTTGCATTTTTTTAGATAGACCATCTTCCAGCAAGTACATATATACTCCCCAGTACCTTAGAACATTTCTGTGAAGTTAATGTACTGGTAGTCTTGCAAATTTCACACACTTTACATTTGAGATTTCTGGGTATTTTACCACATTAATCTGCATTCTTGTCTCATTTTTGCAGTAAGGTACTGTAGATTGGCTTGCTGTTTAAAGGATAGCAGTTGACATTATTAAAGTGAGTGTTAAACAAAAGAAGATGGTCTCCAGTTAGTCCAACACCATGTTTAGCTGCAAAAATATAGGTTAGTCTGGGAAAGGTATCACGCCTGTGTTCCAATGGCAAGATGTCACTCACCCATGCAAGTCTTGCCTGCAGTACACTAAATGCCAACTGCCGAAGTCCATCAACTGTCCTTGCACAGTTTTCATAAAAGAAGGTATATCCAGCTGACTAAATCTCCCCAAACTGATCCCTGAATAAATGATAGTGAAAAACCTGAAAAAAATCAATAGTCACGTCCCTACTGTATCTGTGGCCAGCCAGGTGTACATGGGCATCCTGAGGCAATGCTGCAATCATTTCACGCATACTCTTCCATTTCTCCCAGCCTGTTCAACCTAACCCCATTCCTATTCCACATTCTCCCAACTAAAACACATAACTTCCACATTACTTTTATTATCAATAAAAATGAATACAGCTGTACTAACTCACCCAATCCCTCCATCTTCAGTAATATAATTCTCTGTAGTGACATTCATCCAAATCCTGGCCCTAACTCTCCTACTACCCCTTCATCCCACTCCAGTTGAAACTTTCAATTACCCACCTCTACAGCTCCAACCACTAAAAATCTAAAAATAGTCACATTTATCTTTCAGAGCATCTGCAACAAAATCACCAGCTTCCATGCCTGGCTATCACACAACTCTCCTGACATTCTTGCCACTACTGAGACCTGGCTAAATCCCAAAATTAAAGACTCAGAAATCCTCCCTCCTGGTTATGATGTTATCAGAGCTGACAGACTCATAGGTTTATAGGTTCATAGGTAGGTACTAGGCTATTGGCCCTAGGGCCTATATAAGCCTAGCCAAAGGTACTCTGGCTTTCGCCACCCAAGAAAATTATTTTCCTGTGCCACTGTCGAGCAGAGCCACAGAAGTGATCCCTGGCATGAATTTCCTATCTCCCATCCAATCATCAAGATTTTTCTTGAACAGTGCTAATGAGGAGCTTTGTTTGATATAGATAGGTAGTTTGTTCCAGAGTATGGGAAGTCTCTGGGACAGGAATCTATCCCTCCAGCATGTTCTGTTTATTGTGGTGATGAGGTTTAGGTCCCTAGAGCATGTAGCTCATAGGGATTGGGATTTCTTTTAGTGGAGCATGTCTAAAAGCTCTGGGTTTGACATAGCTTTGTGTGTTAGACAGAGATCGCCTCTGAGTAGGTGATATGCAACGGAGTAAAGCTGCAGTTTTTTGAGATGGTCTGCATAGGGCATCTCTTTGAGGCCAGCAATCCTCTTTGTGAGGTATTTCTGTGGGCTTTCCAGTTGTTGTAGATGTCTTGTAAGGTACATACCAAAAGGGGCATTGTACTCTATAATGGGTCTAATGAGTGACGAGTAGAGGGGAACAATGACCTCTTTTTTCCTGGATGAGAAACCTTTTGTGATGAGGTGTGCCACATAGAAGGATTTCCTGACTACTGTGGCGATGTGATTATCAAAGGAGAGACTACTGTCCACCTGTGTCCCAAGGTCTCTTATCACACTTTTGTTGTTAAGTAGACTACCAACTATGTGATAGTTCATGGTTACTGAGTTTTTACCAAAAGGAATGACAATGCACTTTTTGGCATTGAGCTTGAGGCCATGGCTTTGACACCAGGCATCTGACTCAGCAAGGCCCTTTTGTAGGATGTCCACATCTTTTGGAGTTTTGATTATGGCTCCTAGTTTGCAGTCATCTGCGAACTTCGTTAGCCAAAGACCTTCTGTGTTGGCCTGTACTTCAGAGAAATAGATACCAAACAGGAGAGGACCCAGGACTGAACCCTGTGGTACTCCATTTGTCACTGGTCTGAAGCTGGATTTGGAGTCTGCTACTTTCACAGTGTGGGTTCTGTCAGTGAGCCAGTTGGCAACCCATCTTGTGACATAGGGATTTATACCTAGTTGAGTGAGTTTATCTATAATTCCAGAGTGGGGGATGGTGTCAAAAACCCTGGCAAGATCTAGATAGGCTGTGTGAACCTCCTTACCCTCATCTACGGCTTTGGTGACTGCTTCAGAGAAGTCTATCAGGTTTAGGAGACATGATCTGCCTTTTACAAACCCGAACTGGGTGAGGTTCTGAGTTTGGAGATTACCAATGTCATTGTTTATAAGTTCCATGATGATACGCTCCATAGCCTTGCAGACTAGGCTCGTTAGGCTAATGGGGCGGTAGTTTCCGGGGTATGTGGTGGCTCCCCCTTTGTGGAGTGGGATAACTGTCGCTGTATGCCATTCAGTGAGCACATAGCCTGAGGTGAGGCTATGACTGAACATGGTACTTAGGTAGGGTGCCAGTTCCTTCTGTAGTTCATGTAGAACACAGCCTGGGATGTCATCAGGTCCCATGGATGCTGTGTTCTTGGCTTTGGATAGTGTGTTTTTAACCTGTGCAGCCGTGATTACAGGAACTTTGCATTCTTCTGGTATAGAGATGGGCCCTTTAGGGGATGACAGAGGGATACAGTTAGCACTGAACCTATCCGCCAGGATGTTGGCAATATCCGTTGGTTCTGTATATTTAGTGCCATTGTGCTGTAACTCAGAGCAGATCTGAATGTTGCCATTGAGATTCTTGACATAGCTATAGAATGCTTTGTGGTTGTCTTTAGAGTCAGTGGCGATTTTGTTTTCATAACTAGCTTTGGAGGATTTTATGAGGGATCTCAGCTTCTTACTGAAGCTGACCAGGGAGTTTCTCCAATCATGGGATTTTACTCTTTTTTGCAACAGTTTCTTTCTTCTGTTGTAGAGTTTGTTTATGGCAGAGGACCACCAGATTGGCTTCCTTTTTTTGGAGGATAGCATCTTGGTTCTTTTAGGGATTGCACAATCTATGCACTCATGTAAGTGCTTATAAAGTGCATTTGTGTAGGATTCAGCAGTCATACCTCTATTGTCCGTCAGCATGGGTGTCGTGAAGTTGGCTTTGGAGAAATTTTTTACTGTGGTTTCCCTAATGGGGGTGGGGGTGGGGGAGGGATGTGGATGTCTAGGGTGATTAGCTTATGGTCGGATCTGACCAATGAGGAATTGACCTCTGGTGTGGAGCACCGGTTGCCCATGTTGGTAATAACCAGGTCTAGGATATTGCTGCCCCTGGTGGGGGTGTGGATAAGTTGATCCATGGCATTGGAATTTATGAATTCCAGAAAACGTTGAGCACAAGAGTTGGTACATGAGTAGTTTTCCCAGTTAATGGTAGTGTAGTTGAAATCGCCCATTATTAGGGTGTTAGGTTGTACCCTAATATTTTCCAGTGTATTAAGAAATGAGGAGTGAGAATCCTGGAGCATGGTGGGGGATCTGTAGCAAGCAGCTGGAGGTCTTGCTCTCTTCTATCCTGTCTTACTGTTACTCCCTACTCTAATCCCACCACACAATTTCATAATGCAGAACTACTAATCACGTTCCTAAAAGTCAGCAATTCCAAAACCATATGTCTCACTGTAATTTACATCCCTCTAGGACCAGACATCCCCATCCTAGAAGACATCGTCTTTGATCTGTAACACCATACATAATGAAACTATCAACCTAAGCAATGTCAGCATTAACTGGCAGAACCTAACTGGCAAATTCCCCACATCTAGCATAAACCTACTTAACTTCACTCAACTTATCAACACCCCCACTAGATAAACCAATACCAACAGTCAGGGCTCCATGCTTGACTGGATTATAGTTTCTGATGCATGCAAATATTGTAATTCTGGCACCCTGTCTGACACTCTAAGTAATCACCTTCCTGCTTTTGCTCTTAGATGTCTCTCTCATCCCCTTAAAAATCATCAATACAAAATCACACAAAACACAGCTAACCTTGACACGCAGTCACTTATTAACAAATTAAAAGACATTGACCTGTCCATTCTAAGAATACTCCCTCTAGACAGTGCTGTCAGGTACTCCAACACCCTTTCCTGGATATTCTAAACCACCCAACACCCATACATAGGAAAAGAATTAAAAGCAACTCTGCCCCTTGGCTATCCAAAGCTTCTAGACATCTGATTAAAATCAGAGTCAGACTCTGGAAACAATGGTGTAAATCCAAATCCTCCTTTGACCTATTAGACAACTTCACAACCAGAAAAAAAAATCTATAACAAAAGACAAAAAAGACTAATATCTAACACTACAATCTACCACTAAACAAAATCTCCAAAAATTCTTGTCTACTATCACTTTACTCCTGAATCCTAGGAAAAAAAAAAAAAGCACCCTTTTCCTGACAAAACTCCTGCCCAAATAGCTAGCATCTTCAACAAACACTTCATTGACTGCATTCAAAACATCACTACAAACTCTCCTTCCTCCCCATTTCCCCATACCACTCTTCCCTTTCTCTTAACCACCTTCCCTATCTCTTCATTCTCCTCTTCCACCATTGACTCACCCTCTTCCCCTCCCTCTACTGCTCCCACAACTACTTAGGTTTTCACATTTTAACCTGTCTCCATAGTTATTATTAAAAGCTCCTTCTGAAACTCAGACCATGGTCTATCTCTCCAGACAACCTTCAGGTTGAATTTCTCAAAATGTTAGCTGAATCTTTACCATATCATATATCCATCCTCATTAACAGATACAACACTCTGGAAAAAATCCTTCATAATACCTATATCCAAAGGTAGTAACACCATTCAAATGTTCAAATACTGGCCATTGCTCTTCTGTCACCCATCTTCAAACTTATTGAAAAGTGCATCTACTCTCAACTTCTTCACTACCACCTAAAAATCAACTTATCACACTTACACAATATGGCTTCTGACCTGATCACAGCACTAATAGTGCTCTTTTATACTTTACTGATACTATTAATACAGCACAGGACTCTGGAAAACTTGTTTCCTCTCTGTTCCTTGATATTTCTAAAGCTTTCAACACTGTTACACATTACCTTCTTATCCAAAAGCTAAATTACTTTGGACTATCAACTCCATCTACCAGGTGGTTTGCTAGCTATTTATCAAATAGATAGCAGGCAGTTAAATGGCTAGACTCCTTTTTCTCATTCCAGAATACCTCAACAGAGTTCCCCAAGGCTCTATCCTTGGCCCCCACTTATTCAACGTCTTTACTAATGACCTACGTACCTCCATCCTATAGTCTACACTCATTTAATAAGCTGATGACTCCACAGTCATCTGCTCTTCCAGCTCTATTTCTCACCTTTAACAAATCACCCAAACTGCTTTCTCATGCATTGAAAGCTGGGTACTAACAATCAATTACTTCTCAACCCTTCTAAAACTAAACTTCTATTTTTCACCCCTAAAACTCTCTCCCCCTAAATAAAAGCCAATTTAGTATTCTCTCAAAGAACAATGCCATAATAGAGCTTGTTCCCCATACCAAACTTTTAGGTGTCACCATTGATGAGCACCTCAAGTTCGACCTCCATATCCAAAACAGTATTAAGAAAACACACCAGAAACTTGGTATTCTGTACCAGTACAAACATTTCCTTGACCCCCCCCCAACAAAACCCACTCTCAACACCTCCTACTTTCTCCCCACTCTTGTATACTGTGCACTTCTTCTTACAAATTTACAAACTAACATCAAAACTAAGCTCAAAACATGCTATAACAAAGTTTCAGAATTTGCCATTGATGCAGAATACTCCTCACATCACTGCTTACCCCTTTGCTCTCTCATTTGGCTCAAACTTCCCAAATACCTAACCTTTCTACAACTTAAAATGGCTCACAAGATCATTCCTAAACCTTTGTCCTACCTAACTCTCGACAATATCTTGTATATCTACACCCCCATTAGATCTCTTAGATCAGAAAATAAACGACTTTTAGTCATGCACTGTCCCAGTATAGCTGCTGGTCAAAGTCTATACTCATGCTTGATAGGGCCTGCTCCTTTTCAACCCCAGATTGACAAGCTATTTACTAAATATCTCACCTACCTCTTATCTTTCCAATGCTCCATCTTCTACCTAACTTTACTCTCTCCTCACATCTTCACTCTTCAATTTCATCTCCCCTTTCCTCTTTAACTTCTGTATCACACTTTACCATTCTCTCAAATGGGGGCTTTTCATCTGCCACATGCTTCTTGGGTATTCTCACAAGGAACTTTTCTGCATTTGTAATCTTAATATTCAATACATTTTTGTATGAGTTGAATGTATTTATTTTCCCTGTAAACTTGACTTATAATACTGTTTACATTGTTTTGCTAAAATGCAAAGACTTTTTGTTTGTAACTTTTGCAACTATTGTAACTCTTACATGTTGGAGCTTCTCCCCAGACCTCCACTAAAAATTGGTTCTCTTTGGCCCAGTGAACTTTCCCAGTAAACACATGTCAAATAAATAAATAAAATAAATGCATACTGACAGCCACTATATTCTAACGCAAACCAACCCAGTATGTGACAGATGTAGTTATATTATGAAACTTTAGACACAGCCCGTGCATCCCGACAAATCAAATGACAAACAGGTTGTCAGCACATGCACATCATTTCCCTCATTATATAAGGTCTTGGCAGATAAACCCAAATAGGCAGACATACTCACAAATAACTCATCAAAACTTCAGAGGCCTCTCATATGCCACCCTGATAAACCACATGCAAACAAAACCAAGTCATCACTGACCACTACACATAAATATACACACATCATATTTTCTCCACAAGCATGCCCTAAGGGAAAACGCCACACATTCAAACATTTTGGTCATAGTTGACTCCATAGTAAGACACATAGATACCCCCTTTACCAGGTTGGATAAAGAGAAGGTCACAGTCAGTGCTGGAACCTGTCTGGTTTAGGGCTTACAGTATGTACCCTTACTGGCTCTTCTGAACTTTTTTAGTTTCTGGTATTTAAGCCCTAAGTCGGTATGAGTGGATTTCTGCTTGTTTGCACCTTGCATAGCACTGCACACTGCCATGCAATTGTGACCCATAGCTGGACAGATAATAATGACAATGTTTCTTTTGGATGCAGCTGTAGTACGTTAGTGTAGTCCTCATCTTTAGTACATCTCCAGTCTAAGAAGTATTGCTAGTGAGCTGTGACCTACTAAACCACCAGCCAAAAACCCCATCAAATACCTATCTACAGAGCACCTCCTGAATCAGTCCAGAAGGCACCGCCTTTGTGATAACATTACTTCAAACCTAGCATTATGGACAGTTGGACTACCCTTGTTTTTCCTGCTAGCCTTGTTTGACTTGTGTCTGCTGAGGCAGTATAGCAACTGCCTCATGTACACTGACAACCTTCTACTACAAACTTCCCTCTAGTATGGTGTGTGAGAGATGTATCTATACCAAGAATGTTGAATCCCTGCTCTTTAGCACTTGAAACAGTAACACTGAAGAGGTTGTCAACTTGCGCAGCACTACTCATGCACATAGTAAGCATGCAACACAAATCAATATAAGTGGAGGTTCTCTCAACTTACTGAAACACCACTGACCTCCAAAACATGACAACTAGAAATAATAGCTCCCACAGCACCCAAGACTCACACAGTGCTCACCTACCAAAGTCCTTAAGCCATAATTCATAAACCAAATTTTCTTGTACTGTGAGACTACATTGTGAGAAACATAGATGCGTTCCTCACCAGGTTACATAACAAAGGCATGGTCAGCAGCTTGTCCGGTGCCAGGATTTGTCAGATCATGCATGCACTTGGATCTCTTGGCAATAACTACTGTTGTGACTGTCATAATGTGGGTCAGAGTAAATGACCCAAGATGTACCTCACTGGACTACTAGAGACATGATTGAGCTCTGTGAGTATGTCACAGGCAGGCATGTCCCTAGCCTTGACAGGCATATAAATCTCACTTAGAATGATCCCACATTATAAACAAAAAATGATTTTCAATAATTGGTTTAGTTTTTGGTGCCATTCCAAGGGGATCCTGTTTTCCAGCCTAGGGTGACATGGCTGATAAACCATGCTGTTTTGCAAACAAGGTTTTCACCTGCCACCACTGGGCTTTTGGCAGCTGGCAAAGGCCCTTGTCTCCCCATAGTGCCTTTTTTAGGCAAAGCCTTGAATGAAATTGGCAGTTTTCACATCTGCAATCAAAGGTTCATAGGTTCATAGGTAGGTACTAGGCTATCGGCCCAAGGATCTAAGTAAGCCTAGCCAACAAGGTTCCCTGGCTTACGCCACCCAAGAAAGTTGTTTTCCTGTGCCCCTGTTGAGCAGAACCTCAGAAGTGATCCCTGGGATGTATTTCCTATTTCCCATCCACTCATCAAGATTTTTTTGAAGAGTGCTAATGAACTTTGCTTGACATAGATGGGTAGCTTGCTCCAGAGTATGGGAAGTCTCTGGGACAGGAATCTATCTTTCTAGCATGTCCTGTTTATTGTGGTGACAGAGTTTAGGTCCCTAGAGCATGCAGCTTGGAGGGACTAGGGTTTCTTTAGGTGTAGCGTGTCCAATAGCTCTCGGTTTGCCATAGCTTTATATGTTAGGCAAAGATCACCTCAGAGTAGGAGATATGCTACGGAGTAAAGCTGGAGTTTTTTCAGACTGTCAGTGTAGGGCATTTGTTTGAGGCCAGTAATCCTCTTTGTGAGGCAGTTCTGTGGCCTTTCCAACTGCTGAAGATGTCTTGTGAGGTACATTCCAAAAGGGGCGTTGTACTCTATAATGGGTCTAATGAGTGTCGAGTAGAGGGGAACAATTACCTCTTTTTTCCTGGATGAGAACCATTTTTTATGAGGTGTGCCACGTAGAAGGATTTCCTGATACTGTGGCAATGTGATTATCAAAGGAGAGATTACTGTCCACTTGGATCCCAAGGTCTCTTATCACACATTCAGAGTTAAGTAGACTGCCACCTATGTGGTAGTTCATGGGAACAGAGTTTTTACCAAAGGGGATGACAATGCACTTTTTGGCATTGAGCCTGAGGCCATGGCTCTGACAACAGGCATCTGTCTCAGTGAGACCCTTCTGTAGGATGTCCACATCATTTGGGGACTTGACTATGGCTCCTAGTTTGCAGTCATCTGTGAACGTCGTTAGCCAAAGGCCTTCTGTGTTAGCCTGTACTTCAGAAAAGTAGATACCAAACAGGAGAGTTCCCAGGACTGAACCCCATGGTACTCCACTTGTCACTGGTTTGAAGTCAAATTTGGTGTCTGCAACTTTTACAGTGTGGGTTCTGTCATGAGCCAGTTGGCAACCCATCTTATGACATAGGGATTTATACCTAGTTTAGTGAGTTTAGCTATAATTCCAGAATGGGGGATGGTGTCGAAAGCCTTGGCGAGGTCAAGATAGGCTGTGTGAACCATCTTACCCACATCTATGGCTTTGATGACTGCCTCAAAGAAGTCGATCAGGTTCAGGAGGCATGATCTGCCTTTCACAAACCTGAACTGGGTGGGGATCAGAGTTTGGAGGTTACCGATGTCTTTGTTTATGTGTTCCATGATGGCACATTCCATGGCCTTGTAGATCAGGCTCGTCAGGCTAATAGGGCGATAGTTCCCGGGATCAGTGGTAGTTCCCCCATTGTGGAGTGGGATAACTGTTGCTGTGTGCCATTCAGTGGGCACAAAGCCTGACATGAGGCTATGACTGAACATGGTGCTTAGGTGGGGAGCCAATTTGTTTTGAAGTTCATGTAAAACGCAGCCTGGGATGTTGTCCAGTCCCGTGGATGCTGTGTTTTTGGCTTTAGAGATTGCTGCTTTTACCTGTGTAGTTGTGATTACAGGGACCTTGCATTCTTCCTGTATAGATATGGACCCTTTAGGGGGTGAGAGGGGATAAAGTTAGCACTGAACCTATCTGCCAGGATGTTAGCAATATCAGTTGGTTCTGTAATTTTTGTGCCATTGTACTGTAACTCAGAGCAGATCAGGGTGTTGCCATTGAGATTCTTGACATAGCTATAGAATGCTTTGTGGTTGTCCCTAGAATCAGTGGTTATTTTGGTTTTGTAGCTAGCTTTCTAGGATCTTATAAGGGTTCTCAGCTTCTTACTGAGCCTGACCAGGGAGCTCCTCCACTAATGGGATTTTACTCTCTTTTGCAACAGTTTCTTCCTTCTGTTGTAGACTTTGTTTATGGCAGGGGACCACCAGATTGGCTTCCTTTTTTTTGGAGGGTAGCATCTTGGTTCTGTTTGAGATAGCAAAATCCATACACTAGTGTAAGTGCTTATAGAGTGCATTTGTGCAGGATTCAGCAGTCGTAACTCTATTGTCCATCTGCATGGGTGTCATGAAGTTCACCACTTTTGTCTTAAGAAGCATGAAGTTGGCTTTGGAGAAATTTTTACCGTGGTTTTCTTAATGGGGTGGGGTGGGGTTGGGATGTGGCTATCTAGGGGGATTAGCTTATGGTCGGATCTGAGCAATGAGGCATTGACTTCAGATGTGGAACACCGGTCACTCATATTGATAATGACTACATCTAGGATATGGGTGCCCCTGGTGGGGGTGTGGATAAGTTGATCCAGGGCATTGGACTTTATGAATTACAGAAAGTGTTGAGCAAAGGAGTTGGTCCATGAGTAGTTATCCCAGTTAATTGTGGGGTAGTTGAACTCGCCCATTATTAGAGTGTTTGGTTGAACCCTAATATCTTCCAGTATATCAAGAAAATAGGAGTGGGAATCCTGGGGCATGGTGGGGGATCTGTGGCAAGCTACAATTTGGATTGCAGGTTTGCCCAGAGTTAGTTGCACTTGGATAACCTCGGATGTATTATGCTGAGCAACTAGTCTGGAGGTGTCGATATCCTTAATGAATATGGACACACCTCCGCCTTTGGTGCTCCCGTCCAGGTTAGATGGCCGAAAAGTGTGGTATGAGTTATAGCGTGGTAATGCAGGGGTGCTCTCTGGAGCCTTGAACCAGGTCTCAGTCACTGAACAGATATCAATGTTCTCCATTTTAAGGAGTGCCTCGAGTGAGTGCATTTTGAGATTTAGACTTCTAACATTGAGTAGCATTACCCTGAGTTTTTGCTTGCTTGTTCCTGTTATGGTGGTGAATTTGTCATTTTAACCTTACTTAAAAAGGCAATATAGGGGCAGCAAAAGCCTTATCAGTATCTGGAATCCCAGGGTTGACAGGTGCAGGCCATCACTGGCAAAGCATTGTGGTCTGTCGACCATGTAATCCCAGGCAGACAGATACTGGATCCCCTTAGAATGACACCAGAAGCTAAGCCAATTGTTGAAGTCAATCATTTTGTTCTTGTACTGCGGTATCATTCTGGGTGATGGCAGGATGCTACTCGGGACTAGGGTCATACCTGCCTGGGCTACAAGACTGGAGAGCTCTTCCATGTCTCTTTTCATGTAGTCCAGGGAGATACGTCTCAGGTCATTCACACCAACATGGATAATGACAGAGTCATATTTGTACTTGTTGTGGAGTGACCTGAGTGCGTAGGTTGTGTGGTGGATCCTGCCACCTGACGGGCAGCTAACAGTGACCTTCTCCTTGTTTAGCCTGGTGAGTGGGACATCAGTGTGCCTGACTACAGAGTCACCTATGACTAGTGTGCTGGGTACGTTGTTTTGCCTTATGGGCTGTGGTTGAGTGTCACACTGAGTCTGTGAGCTATGTGTCATTTGGGTTGTGTTGGAGGGTGAAGGTTGCTTGCTTTTCTGCTTTGGAGGTCTCAGTTGCTTGAGCAGATTATTATTGAGAGTCTCCATAAATGTTTTTGTGTTTCTATGTGTGGATTTTGGTGGTGTAGGTTTAGTGGGACTATGTGATGAGTGTGGTGTGGTGCAAGTGTTTACCTTCGCCTCTTGACTCTCAAGTTCAGTCTTGGTTGGAGAGAGCTTAGGTTCATAGTTCATAGTTTAGTACTAAGCTAACTGCCCTTACGAGCCATTTTAAGCTTAGCCAATTATCCCTTGTGGGACTCAAACCCTGCACCTTGTGTATGTAAGGCAAACACCTTATCCATTAAGCCACCCTCCCAAGCCTTTAACTCCAGTTTGGCCAGATAAGTGCATTTCTCACAGGTTGTAGTGTTGGGTGGTAAGAGGAGAGATTGTCTGTGTACATGAGGCAATTGCTACTTTGTCCCAAGATGCCCAGATTCATCAGATAGACAAGAGAGAACACTGGGAGCTGACCCTTGGACATGCCTGAATAAAAAAAATATTATCCTCTAGGCAAGTGAAGAAAGTGAGTACAAGAGCTATTTTTCTCTAAGCAAGTGAGGAAAGTAAGTGCAAAAACTGATTTCCTCTAGGTAATGAGGAAGGCTGAGTGCTGTAGTAAACTGGAGCTTATTTAGTACTTATAGCAAGTTCTGAACAAGTGCTGAGCACGAATAAGCAAAATCAAGAGCTAAAACTAAGAATCTGTATCTGAACTAGACTAGTTACAGGAAGGAAACAAGTGCAAATACAGGCTTTTAAATCAGAAAGTTGAGAGAGATGGAAAAATTTCCCAAATGGCCAATAACTAAAATTTCTGGGTCAGAAACCACTCCTTATGTGGTACATAGGTTACCTAGTGCTTACCACTCCCACTGATAAGCTAGCAGGCTTCCCTCCAACACAGAAAGGCTTGGGGGCCTCAGGAGCTTACAAACAGTCCTGGATACAGCAAATCTGTATCTGGACTAGACTAGTTACAGAAAAGGGGGGAAACAAGTGCAAATGCAGGCTTTTAAATCAGAAAGTTGAGAGAGATGGAAAAACTGCCCAAATGGCCAATAACTACAATTTCTGGGCCAGAACCACTCCTTATGTGGTAGATAGGCTACCTAGTGCTTACCACTCCCACTGATAAGCTAGAAGGCCTCCCTTCAACACAGAAAAGCTTGGGGGGCTCAGGAGCTTACAAACAGAACTGGATACAGCAAATATGTATCTGGACTAGAGTAGTTATAGGAGGGGGGGGGGGACAAGTGCAAATGCGAGCTTTTAAATCAAGAAGTTGTGAGAGATGGAAAAACTACCCAAACAGCCAATAACTACAATTTCTGGGCCAGAAACCACTCCTTATGTGGTATATAGATTACCCAGTGCTTACCACTCCCACCGATAAGCTAGCAAGCTTCCCTCCAACACAGATAAGCTTTGGGGGCTCAGAAGCTTGCAAACAGTCCTGGATATAGCAAATCTGTATTTGGACTAGACTAGTTACAGGAAAGGCAGAAAACAAACATTTTTTTTGTTACAGTTAAGCAGGGAGATTCTAGCAAAGTTTTTTTTTTTTTTTTTTTGTAAAGGAAAGGGAGAGAGGAGAAGCAGAAGATAATTCAAGGTTAGGAAACCAAGTGGGTTGGCCTTCTCAAATGTTCTCTCTATATTAGGTAGAATGAGCTAATGACACTAGACTGGGAGGAGTGTCCCAGATCAAATTTACAGTAGGGGCGGACAACTGCAAAGCCACCAAGTATAACAGCAAGACAGCAACAGGGAGGGTGGGGAACAATACCACAGCTACTAGCCTACACTCATTTCAGTAAACACTACAGAAATGTTTATCACAGCAGAAGAACAGCAGTGAGCCACAAAATGAAAGTTTTTAAACAGATAAAGGAGTAAGGAATGCTTTTAACTGAAAACAAATCAGTTATATGATACATTCCTTGGCAGGAAATCAGAACAAACAAACAGGTGCTTAACAAGTAGAGAGAATTTCCCGTTAATACCTTTCACACAGTGAAACTAGCTAAAAAGCTTTACAAACAGTGTGACAGTAAAAACCTTATTTATCAAGCCCTGTAAGGCAGACAATTTTAGTTTAACCATGCAGATTAAATAGTAATAAAATACAGTAAAAAGTATGCAGCAGGCAATAAAAAGTGGTATATATATAAATTGATAAAAGCAATTACTAGTAAAAATAAGCAAAAACAAAAAAAAAACAGGCTACTTATTGTTATATACCTCAGATCAGAGTTGTAGTCAATGCCCCTCCTCCACTCAGCTCAGTGTGTATAGACAAAATAAGGATTATTCCACTAAATGCTAGGAGCTTAACCAAAAACTGTATACCCTGGAAGCACTCCTATCACTGGAGGATGTAGATGACTGTGCAGTCACAGAAACCTGGTTCAAGACCTCTGTGTACCCTGGCCTTGCAAGGCTGCACTGCCTTCCACACTTTCAGACCACAAAATGAACATGTGAGAACCAAAGGAGGTGATGTCTCTGACTAGGGGTTGGGAGGGTGGCCTAATGGTTAAGGTGTTTGCCTTACAAACACAAGGTTTAGGGTTTGAGTCTCTCAAGGGATAATTGACTAGGCTTAAAATGGCTCGCAAGAGCAGTCAGCCTAGTACTAATCTATGAACCTATATTAGAGTCACCTCCCAACTCCACGAAGTAACTCCAAGTTCAGATTACTGTGTAGTAAGATCCCCCCCATTCAAGTCATAGCTAGTTGTAGATCCCCCTCCATGATGCATGAGGCCTACTTGACCAAACTCGAGTCAATCCAAATATTGCCAAACACTCTGGTCATGGGGGATTTCAATCATCTCATCATTAACTGGAAAACCTACTCTAGCCCTAACTCACTATTGCAAAAGTTCCTTGACTTTAGCAAAAATACCTTGGAACATATTGTTTAAACCCCCAAAAAAGGAACAAGCATACTAGATCTGGTCCTCACTAACATGATAAACATATGTACTACTGCAACCGTCAGTCCCTCAGTTAAATTGGACCACAAATCAGTCACCTTCCAACTGGCACTAACAACTCACAAAGGGCTAAGTCAGACTAAAAAATTTCACCAAGGAAAACTATACCCTCCTAGGGGAAGGTAGAAATGCATTCCAGGCCCCACCCCCAGATGGAAGTGGTAAATACACCAAAGTTTACACTAAAGCCCTGTACAATCACTTCTATAAGTGCATAGACTGCTTTTCCAAACAGGATCAAAGCTAGACCCCCAAGTAAAAACAAGCCACCCTAGTGGACATCCAGAATCAACAACTTTTACAATAAACACAAAAACTTGCCGCCTAGGAAAACTGAGGTGATACCCCAACAGTGGAAAAGCACCCTCTTCAGCCTCAACAGGCAAATATAAGACAACATGTGAAATAATCTAAGGATAACTTTGAGAAACTTGGCAATCACAGCCGAAGATAACCATAAGGCCTTTTACAGCTGTGTTCACAGGTTAAAAGGTAGGGCTCAAGCATGTGCCAAACTAGTAACTTGCTGTTATCACACACACTGATCCCGCAGAGATAGCAAACCTGCTGGTGGACCGATTTAGTGACAGTTTCCCTCCCTTATCCCCTCCAAACTTATCACAAACCTTGCCCCCCCCCCACCAAACATATCTGAAGAGCAGGTCATTACAGCCTTGTCTAAGGCAAAAAACACAGCCTCTGTGGGACCAGATAGCATCCCAGGCTGTCTTCTAAACAAAACCACAGGCCATTTTCCAGCAGAGTGGAGAACAGCAACAGCTATTCTGCTCCACAAAGGTGGCTTAGCAACAGACCAGGAGAATTATAGACCCACAATTCTGACAAGCCTCATCTGTGCAGCCATGGAATATATCCTCATGGACCTCATAAACAAAGACAGACTATCTCCAAACCCTGATTCTGACCCAATTTGGCTTCATCAATGTCAGATCCTACCTGTTAAACTTGGTGGATTTCTTTGGAAATGTGGCCAGGGCAAATCTGTGCATACAGCATACCTTGACTTGGCCAAAGACTTTGACACAATCCCACAGTCGGGCAATAATATAAATCCCTTTATTGTAAGATGGGTTGCCAACTGGCTCACAAGCTCATCACACACTATCAAAGTGGGTGACTTCACATCAACAAGCAGACCTTACAGCAGTGGGGTGCCACAAGGGTCAGTGCTGGGCCCCCTACTGTTTGGTATATACTTCTCTGAAGATCAGACGAAAACTAAGGGGCTGTGGCTGACCAGGTTTGCAGATGACTGCAAACTGGGTGAAATTATTGAATTCACAAATGTTGTCAGCATACTTCAGGAAGATCTTACACAGACTGACTGGTGTCTTAGTCTCAAACTAAATGCAAAGAAAATGCACCATCATTCCCTTCGTTAAAAACAATGTCCATTCACACTATCAAATTAACAACAATACCCTACGTACCTACAAAGTAATGGTATCTGGGATCACAAGTAGACTGCAACCTTAACTTTGACCATGTGTCTTCTGTAGTAAGGAAGGCCTTCTACATAGCACACTTGATTAAGAAAGCCATTGCCTCTAGAGCAAAGGAGGTTATAACCCCTCTATACTAAATCAGGCCCATAACTGAGTATAATGCCCCTTTTTGCATTTACCTCATAAAGCACATGCAACACTTGGAAAGACCTCAAATGTTTCTAACAAAGATGATCAAGGGTCTCTAGTCAGTCTGTGTAAGGCACGTGCTAAAGTCCCTGTCACTATACTCAGTATTGTATAGACTACTTTCGAGACTTATACCTGGCTTACAGAGCAATCTCTAACCCAAACCTAATGAATTTGATGCACATCCATAAATCAAATGGGACTAGAGCTACCTGTTCCAGGGACCTAAATATAGCCTGTCACTTGAATAGGATGTGCTGGAGGGACAGATTTATTTCCCAGTGACTGCCACACCTTTGGAATAGGCTGCCAAGTCATGTGAAGTGGAACAGCTCTAATGCTGTTTTGAAAGGAACCTGGATGAGTGGATGGGGGCACCATAAATTCATACCAGGGACATCACCCACAACCCTCCTGACCATGGGCAGTCATTACTAAGTGTATTCCTGGCTATTGACTAGACCATCTATGTTATTACACTCAGATGAAATGGCTAGGCTTGACATCACTTCTGGGTTGATAGCCTCATAACCTCCTATAATCATATGTGACACTTTACTAGACCATGAGTAATGCAACTGTTGAACTAACAGCCACATCTGATCCTACTATCCAGAAAAATGAGAAGATGGTTCTTTATTTACTAAAACATTAGCAAATATGTTTGTAGGGTTCAGACCTTAGAAGAAATAGGTTCATAGGTTCATAGGTAGGTACTAGGCTATCGGCCCTGGGGCCTATACAAGCCCAGCCAAAAAGGTACCCTGGCTTTTGCACCCAAGAAAATTATTTTCCTGTGCCACTGTCGAGCAGAGCCACAGAGGTGATCCCCGGGGTGAATTTCCTATTTCCCATCCAATCATCAAGATTTTTCTTGAAGAGTGCTAATGAGGAGCTTTGTTTGATACAGATAGGTAGTTTATTCCAGAGTATGGGAAGTCCCTGGGACAGGAATCTATCCCTCCGGCATGTTCTGTTTATTATGGTGACAAGGTTTAGGTCTCTAGAGCATGTAGCTCAGAGGGATTGGGATTTCTTTAAGTGGAGCATGCCCAACAGCTCTGGTTTTGACATAGCTTTGTATGTTAGGCAGAGATCACCTCTGAGTAGGCGATATGCGACGGAGTAAAGCTGGAGTTTTTTGAGACGGTCTGCGTAGGGCATCTGTTTGAGGCCAGTAATCCTGTTTCTGAGGTATTTCTGCAGCCTTTCCAGTTGTTTTATATGTCTTGTGAGGTACGTACCAAAAGGGGCTTTGTACGCTATAATGGGTCTAATGAGTGATGAGTAGAGGGGAACAATGACCTCTTTTTTTCTGGATGAGAAACATTTTGTGATGAGGTGTGCCACGTAGAAGGATTTCCTGACTACTGTGGCAATGTGATTATCAAAGGAGAGACTACTATCCACCTGTGTCCCAAGGTCTCTTATCACACTTTCTGTGTTAAGTATACTACCGCCAATGTTGTAGTTCATGGGTACAGAGTTTTTACCAAAGGGGATGACAATGCACTTTTTGGCACTGAGCTTGAGGCCATGGCTTTGACACCAGGCATCTGTCTCATTGAGGCCCTTTTGTAGGATGTCCACATCATTAGGAATTTCGATTATGGCTCCTAGTTTGCAGTCATCTGCGAACTTCATTAGCCAAAGACCTTCTGTGTTAGCCTGTACTTCAAAGAAGTAGATATCAAACAGGAGATGACCCAGGACTGAACCCTGTGGTTCTCCACTTGTCACTGGTTTGAAGTCGGATTTGGAGTCTGCTACTTTCACAGTGTGGGTTCTGTCAGTGAGCCAGTTGGCAACCCATCTTGTGACATAGGGATTTGTACCTAGTTTAGTGAGTTTTTCTATAATTCCAGACTGGGGGATAGTGTTGACAGCCTTGGCAACATCTAGATAGGCTGTGTGAACCACCTTACCCGTGTCTATGGCTTTGGTGACTGCTTCAAAGAAGTCTATCAATTTTAGAAGACATGATCTGCCTTTTACAAACCTAAACTGGGTGGGGTCCAGAGTTTGGAGATTACCAATGTCTTTGTTTATAAGTTCCATAATGATACATTCCATGGCCTTGCAGACCAGGCTTGTCAGGCTAATGGGGCGGTAGTTCCCGGGGTCCGTGGTGGCTGCCCCCTTGTGGAGTGGGACAACCTCTGCTGTGCATCATTCAGCAGGCACAAAGCCTGAGGTGAGGCTATGATTGAACATGGTACTTAGGTGGGGGTGCCAGTTCATTCTGTAGTTCGTGTAGAACGCAGCCTGGGATGTTGTCTGCTCCCATGGTTGTTGTGTTCTTGGCTTTGGAGAGTGTGGTTTTTATCTGTGCAGCCATGATTACAGGAACTTTGCATTCTTCCAGTATAGAGATGGGCTCTTTAGGGGCTGAGAGGGGGGTAAAGTTAGCACTGAATCTATCTGCCAGGATGTTGGCAATATCAGTTAGGTCTGTATATTTAGTGCCATTGTGCTGTAACTCAGAGCAGATCTGAGTGTTGCCATTGAGATTCTTGACATAGCTATAGAATGCTTTGTGGTTGTCTTTAGAATCAATGGCAATTTTGTTTTCATAACTAGCTTTGGAGGATTTTATCAGGGATCGCAGCTTCTTACTGAGGCTGACCAGGGAACTCCTCCACTCGTGGGATTTTACGCTCTTTTGCAACAGTTTCTTCCTTCTGTTGTACAGATTGTTTGTGGCAGGGGACCACCAGATTGGCTTCCTTTTTTTTTGGAGGATAGCATCTTGGTTCTGTTTGGGATAGCATGATCCATGCACTCATGTAAGTGCTTATAAAGTGCAATTGTGTAGGATTCAGTAGTCATAACTGTATTGTCCATCTGCATGGGTGTCATGAAGTTCACCACTTCTGTCTTAAGAAGCATGAAGTTGGCTTTGGAGAAGTTTTTTACCATGGTTTCCTTAATGGGGGTGGGGGCAGGATGTGGATATCTAGGGTAATTAGCTTATGGTCGGATCAGACCAATGAGGCGTTGACTTCAGGTGTGGAACACCGGTCACTCATGTTGGTAATGACTAGATCTAGGATATTGTTGACCCCTGGTGGGGGTGTGGATAAGTTGATCCAGGGCATTGGAGTTTATGAATTCTAGAAAGCGTTGAGCAAAGGAGTTGGTACATGAGTAGTTTTCCCAGTTAATGTTGGAGTAGTTGAAATCACCCATTATTAGGGTGTTTGGTTGAACCCTAATATTTTCCGGTACATCAAGAAAATAGGAGTGGGAATTCTGGGGCATGGTGGGTGATCTGTAGCAAGCTACAATTTGGATTTCCGTTTTGCCCAGAGTTAGTTGCACTTGGATAACCTCGGATGCATTATGCTGAGCAACTAGTCTGGAGGTGTGGATATCCTTAATGAATATGGACACACCTCCGCCTTTGGTGTTCCGGTCCAGGTTACATGGCCGAAAAGTGTGGTATGAGTTATAGCCTGGTAGTGCAGGGGTGCTCTCTGGAGCCTTGAACCACGTCTCAGTCACTGCACAGATATCAATGTTCTCCATTTTAAGGAGTGCGTCGAGTGAGTGCAAGTTGAGATTTAGACTTCTAGCATTGAGTAGCATCACCCTCAGTTTTTGCTTGCCTGTTCCTGTTACGGTGGTGAATTTGTCATTTGAACCTTGCCTAAAAAAGGCACTATAGGGGTGGCAAGAACCTTAGCCAGTATCCAGAATCCCAGGAGACAGGTGCAGGCCATCTCTGGCAAAGCATCGTGGTCTGTTGACCATGTCATCCCAGGCAGACAGATACTGGATCCCTTTAGAATGGCACCAGAAACTTAGCCAATTGTTGAAGTCAATCATTTTGTCCTTGTACCGCAGCATCATTCTGGGTGATGGCAGAATGCTACTCAGGGCTAGGGTAATACCTGCCTGGGCTACAAGATCAGAGAGCTCTTCCATGTCTCTTCTTATGTAGTTCAGGGAGGTACATCTCAGGTCGTTCACACCAACATGGACAATGACAGAGTCATATTTGTACTTGTTGTGGAGTGATCTGAGTGCGTGGGGTATGTGGAGGATCCTGGCACCAGACATGCAGCTGACAGTAACCTTCTCCTTGTTTAGCCTGGTGAGTGGGACATCAGTGTGCCTAACTATAGAGTCACCTATGACTAGTGTGTTGGGTACGTTGTTTTGCCTTATTGGCTGTGCTTGAGTGGCACACTGAGTCTGCTGGCTATGTGTCATTTGGGTTGTGTTGTGGGAGTGAAGGTTGCTTGCATTTCTGCCTTAGAAGTCTCTGTTGCTTGAGAAGATTATTATTAAGAGCTTCCACAAATGTTTTTGTGTTTCTATGTGTGGATTTTGGTGGTGTAGATTTAGTGAGACTATGTGATGGGTGCGGTGTGGTGCAAGTGTTTACCTTCACCTCTTGACTGTCAAGTTCAGTCTTGATTGGAGAGAGCTTTACCTCCAGTCTGGCTAGATAAGTGCATCTCTCACAGGTTGTAGTGTTGGGTGGTAGGAGGAGAGGGTTCTCTGTGTACATGAGGCAATTTCTACATTGCCCCAAGATGCCCAGATTCATCAGATAGACAGGAGAGAACACTGGGAGCTGACCCTTGGACATGCCTGAATAAAAAACTATTTTCTTCTAGATAAGTAAGGAAAGTGAGTACAAGAGCTGTTTTTTCTCTAAGCAAGTGAGGAAAGTAAGTACTAAAACTGTTTTCCTCTAGGTAATGAGGAAGGTTGAGTGCTGTAGTAATTAATAGGTTATTTAGTGCTTACAAGTTCTGAACAAGTGCTGATCACAAATAAGCAAATTCAAGTGCTAAAACTAAGAATCTGTATCTGGACTAAACTAGTTACAGGAAAGGGGGGAAACAAGTGCAAATGTGGGCTTTTAAATCAGAAAGTTGAGAGAGATGGAAAAACTGCCCAAACAGCCAATAACTACAATTTCTGGGCCAGAACCACTCTTTATGTGGTAGATAGGTTACCTAGTGCTTACCACTCCCACTGATAAGCTAGAAGGCTTCCGTCCAACACACAAAGTTTGGAGGGGGGGGGGGGCTCAGAAGCTTACATACAGTCCTGGATAAAGCAAATCTGAATCTGGACTACACTCGTTACAGGAAAGGTATTTTTTTTATACATACATATATATATATATATATATATATATATATATATATATATATATATATATATATATATATATATAAAAGTAGCTAAAACAGCATTCAAAACAATTCAAATGCAGTGCAAGCTAGCACACTTGGGTATGTAGCAATGTTAGACCAAACAGTTTAAAAAATGCAATTAAATTAAAAATGACTAAACAGTGCAGAAGGAGTCTATTAGGTAGAATGAGGTAAAGAGATGGGACTGGGGGGAGTGTCTCGGATCAAATCTACAGTGAGGATGGGCAAATGCAAAAGAATAGGGAGGGTGGGTATGGGAAAACCAACACCTTCAGCAGAGATCTGAAAAACTATACAGTGAAGCAAAAATAACAGTGCACAACTCTGAAGTCAGCCAGCAATGATATAAAATTAGTCAAACAACAATTAACAGTACACAACTCTGAAGTGCCAGAAAAATATACTCAGCTCTGTATATCTCCAGATAGTTTGAAGAGCACTCTGTCGGGACACAGGAAGGCTCCAGTCTACATGAGAGAAATGTTTTTTTTTTCTGAGAATTTAGGGAGTTGGTCCCTGATCTGAATGTGAAGGCCCTCAAAAATGTTTCCTCCTCTCCTAAACGAACGCTAAGTCCTCTAATCTGGCAAATGTTCTCAAAATTTATTTCAAGAACTATAAAATGTATTTGCCTCAGTTTCTATGCAATATTTTTGCAAATGAAGTGATGTCCAAATCAGTTATATATATATATATATATATATATATATATATATATATATATATATATATATATATATATATAATATATGCACATAATGTGCCCATATCCTAGGTGCCAAGTCTGGCAACTTACCTAAGTGCGTCTGTCTTAGTCTAGCATTACAAGTATGTGTCCAAGCATTCATCCTGGCTCAGTGTCTAGTATATATCTTCTAAACAGTATTGTGGTCGCTTCTTGCATTTTATAGATAAACCATGTTCTGGCAAATACATATAAACACTCAGTACATTAGAACATCTCTTCTGTAAAGTTGATTTACTGGTAGCCTTGTAAATTCAATATATTTTACATTTTAGATTTCTGGGTATTTTGCCACATTAATCTGCATTCTTGTCTCATTTTTGCAGTAAGGTACTGTAGATTGGCTTGCTATTTAAAGGATAGCAGTGGATATTGTTGAAGTGAGTGTTAAAAGCAGATGGACTCCCGTTAGTCCAACACCATGTTTAGCTGCAAAAATATAGGTTAGTCTGGGAAAGGTATCACATCTATGTTCCAATGGCAAGATGTCACTCACCCATGCAAGTCTTGCCTGCAATCCACTAAACTCCAGCTGCAGAAATTGCAGAAGTCCCACCAGCTGTCCTTAGTACATAAAATAATGTCCAGCTGACTAAGAAGCTCTCAAAAATGATGCTGGGAATTGCAGAATTTTCTCCACTTTTATTGATCTACATAAAGTCCACTGTCTGGGTCCTGTGTCACTGGAATGTGAAATTTTATCAGTCAACATGGCTTCACCAGACTGCCCTCACATTTAGGTTTTACTTCAGTAACTGCACTGTTATCCTACTATGTTTTCAAGAAAAAAAATCTAGGCTTAGATAAACATTGCATTGAAGGCCTCTAATTTGAGTTTTCTGCCTTCAAGTGTCCACTGTCAGGTACTTAGGTTTTGACTAACATTGAAACTACTACTTCAGCTTCTTGTTTCAGAAACAGTTAGAGGTATGAACAGACCTATTTGATTTAAAATACCTAATTTATTTTGGAATATGAGGGGATTATTTTGTGTGAAAAATAACTTGTATCCTGTGATATGATGGAAAAGCTTTTCCTGAGGTAGAAATTAATACATCCAACAGTGAGCCATCTGAGAATGCATGCCTAAGTTCTTCATAACTGATTTGTTTCCAGATTCTGCATAGCCATTGACAGAGGTCTGATTCAAATAATCAAGTAGCGATCAGCTGTCTGTTCATATCTGCTAACCTCAGCCCTGAAGCTATAGCTTCAGTTCTGATTATATGAATATAAAACTGACCAATGTGTGGCCAAAGGTGTCTTTGTAAATAAAGAATTTTGGGCAGCCTTGAGCTTTATATATAAATATGAAATGGAGGGACAGGAGTGGGTCTCAGAATTCTCCTTGTTTGGAACAGACTTCTCATCCATGCCAAGCAGAGTTCTTCCCACAACCTATTCAAACATAACCTGGATCAGTAAATAAAAAATTGGAAATTCACTCCTGGTCTATCATCTATATCTTTAATGGAAACAACCAATTAATAAATGTTTGAACATACATGCCCAAGCTTATTCATAACCCTAAATATAACCTCTAGACTACCAAATGTGTTGGATTTGTTTAGGATGTGTAACTAGGCTCAGTTCATTAGTGCTGCTCTTTTTTGGCTACCTTGCCTGAGATTTACACTGAATCTGCTGCATCTCAAGCCATCCACTGCTAAAAGAAGGAAAATAAGTAGCATTTTGCCCTTCTGATTATTGTCACAGTTTTATAAAAAACATGTATTGTATTTCTTATACTTTAGTAGAGTTTCATAGCTGAACTGTTTACACTGCTGCTGCAGTACATACACTGTGTCTGCTAGTTTTGCAGGACAGTAGTACTTAAGATTATGTGGTTTCTTTGAACTCACGCTCTAAAACCAGCATTTTTATATTGAGTGTTTTCTAACTGCACTTTTGTGGCAGAAGTGTGCTGTAGGAAACCTACCTGAGTTGAGGGGTTCTGGATGAAGGTTTACTATATATTTTCCTGATTGTTCTGTAGGCCTTGCTGTTGTAAAACTTGTTTTTCTGATTCTGTACAAGCCCAGTATTAGTGCTAGGCTGCTCTCCACAGAGCATCCATTATCAATGCCCTGTACTGACACAAATGCTATAAAGTTAAAATTTTCCTTAGAATAACTATCTCTGCAACCTTCCTCAGTCCCCCTGCTGCCCTAGGAGTATCTGAGCTGCATGCACAGCAGAGTCGCATTGTTGGATAGCTACTGTTCACACCGAGTGTAGCACCCATTCTTCGTCCATGTGCTGTTATCCCAGTCCAGTTAAATCTTGCCACACATTGACCTGGTTAAACCCATAGTAAAAAACCTGAAACCATGGATGGACACTTTCCTTCTGTTTGTGTGGCTAGCCTGGTGGACACGGGCATCCTGAGGCAATGCAGAAATTGTCTCATGAATACTAACAGCCATTTAATTCTAATATAAACACATTCAGTATGTGACAGATGTAGTTACATTATGAAAATTGAGACATGACTCTCACTGAAAAATCATAGGATCATAGGAAGTTACTAGGCTATTGGTCCTGAGGCCCTTATAAGCCTACCCAAGAGTTTAGCCCATGCATAGACAAATCAGCACCCGATGCCCCTGTCCAGCAGGGACACGGGTGGAATTCCAGGGATGTATTTTCTATTTCCCATCCAGTTAAATAGTCAGCCCTGCCAAGTCACAAACCCAATATGCTGCCATGTACAATCACAGCACCATACCACTACACCATCTAAGCTTTGTCAAATGAGAAACAGGTTTTCAACACATGTATGTCATTTCCTTCACTAAATAAAGTCTTCACACAAATCTGCATATACAGAGGAATTCAGAAGCCACATATCATAACATCAGGCCTCCTATATTCTGCCCTCAAAAACAACATGCAAACAAAACCAAGTCAGCACTAACCACTACACATAAATATAGACATCACATTGTCCCCACAAGCACGTCCCTAAGGAAAATCACCACACATTCATATATCTTAGTCATAGTAGACTCCATAGTAAGACACACATACCCCCTTCACCAGGTTGGATAAAATGAGGGTTACAGTCAGTTGCCTGTTGGGGCCAGTCTTCACCAGATCATGCAGGCACTCAGGTAACTCAACTACTAGTACCAGTATGACTCAGTCATAGACCATGTCGCTGTGAATGGCCTGAGATGTACCTCCTTGGACTATAGGAAGATGGACCTCTCTGAATATGTGTCACAGGCTCGTATGAGCCTTGCATTGAGCAGGATTCTACCATCACCAAGAATGATACCACAATACAAACAGAAAATGATTGACTTTAATAATTGGCATAGCTACTGGTATCATTCCAAGTGGAGCCAGTATTCGTCAGTCTGGGAAAAACATGATCGACAGACCATGATTCTATACCAGAGATGATTTGCACCTATTGTTGCTAGGCTTTTGAATACTGGCCAAGGCATCAGACACACCAATAGTGCCCCTTTTAAGCAGTGCCAAATCAACAGACCTACCAACGTAATAAATTCTTCTAACGTCAAGCTGAAGGTATTACTGCTCAATCCTAGGAGTCTTAACAAGAATCTGCACTTCCAGGAAGCCCTACTTGCCCTGCAAAATGGTGATGTCTTCGCAGTTACAGTCATGGCTCAATGCTACATTGCCTCTCATGCATTCAGACCCCCATCTGAAAAGGAAAAAAACAAAAAGAGGAGGTGTTACCATTTACATAAAAAGCAATCACACCTCTAGATTGGTTAAGCAGGATGACTCGCTTGAGTTACTCCATGTTCAGCTGACCATCGGCAAAACACTCAGTATATCATCCTCAGCTGTGCACTTTGAAATCCACTCTGCAAACTTGAAGTTACTAGAATTATTTATCATACAGCCTAGCACACTACTCATAGGTGATTTTATTTACTTTTCCATAAGTGGAAAATGTTTAAGACCACTAACGTGCAGGTTCAGTGATTTCTGCACTCCTTTTAGGGGATCAAATATACTTGGCATAGTACTCAAACATGGGGGAATTTGCACCCCTCCCAATGTAATTTCCTAATTATTAAGAATGTGTCATAAATCATTCTTGGAAATAAATGTAACAGTAGTACCCCCATCAAACCCTGAAACACTAAAGATTTTTTCCAAGGCAAATTACCTTTCACTAAATAATAACAAAGGTAATTTTAAACCTTCCCCAACCAATAAAACTTGGAGGCATATGAAGAAGTATATATGAATGCCCTGTACAACCACTTAAACAACTGCATAGAAATGGCAGTACCTAACCAAACTAAATCCTGTGTAGAAGTAATTGGGAAGGAGCACAACAGAGAGAAAACAATCCCACATTAGTCTCAATTGGGAAATCAGAGAACTAGTCAAATCTTCAAAAGCTCGATACAAGACTAAAATAACATCCCATGCAAAGAATAACCACAAAGCATTTTTTAGTTATGGCCAAAATCTTAAGGGAAATGCTCAGCAATGTGCTGAGTTTGCTGTAGATGGCACTATCTTATATTGAACCAGAAGAAATAGCAAAAATGTTGGCCAATAAATTCAGCTCATATTTCACCCCCTCATCTCCTCTGGTCACTCCCCATAATATACCCCATAACATTCCTTTGCCTGTTATCACAAAAGAAAAGGTTATGACTACACTCTCTAAAGCTAGAAACACAGCATCAATGCGCCATTATGAAATCCCTGGGTGCTTATTAAATTGCATGAAACATGACCTAGCAGACCCACATGCATCTCTAACCACAGTCTCCAGACATTTTAATAAAGTGGAGCACAGCAACAGTCAATCCCTCTGCACAAGGCAGACCATCAGTTGACCCAGGATACTACTGACCCCTAAGGATAATCACAGACCTGATTAACAATAACATAGGAAACCTCTAGATTCTACATATAACCCGGTTCATCTTTGTCAAAACCAGGTACTGCCTGCTCAGTCTGGTGGACTTTGAGAAGGTCAAGAAGGCCATCAATGAAGGTAAGATAGTGCATTCCATCTACCTTGACCTGGCTAAGGCATCTGACACAATACAGCACTGGGGTATCATGGAGTAACTCACAGAATTGCGCATAAACCTCTAGATCACCACATGGATAGCCAAATGGCTCATGGATAGGATACACGGTGTTAGAGTGGAAGAATCCACATTCAGCAAATGGCCAGTCACCAGTGTAATACCACTGGGCTCAGTGCTGGGCTCCCACCTTTTTGGATAGTACTTCCCAGATGTCAAGGCAAATGTGGATGACCAAGTTTGAAGATGACTGAAAACTGGGGGCAATCATTGACTCCCCAAATGATGTCAATATTCTACAGAAAGGTCGAATGCAGACTAATGACTGCTGTCAGTGTCATGGCCTCAAACTAAATGCGAAGAAGTGCATAAAAATACCCTTTGTGAAATTAGATACCCCCTGCAAATTAGAACATTGAAAGTACCCCTTCTAAGAGTGTACTCAGTGGGGAGATATGTGGGTACTCAGATAGTCATCTGAACTTTGACCATCATGTGTCCACAGTGGTGAGGAAATCCTTTGATGTGGCTTAGCTTATCTGAACTTTGCCCACCGTGTGTCCACAGTGGTGAGGAACTCCTTTGATGTGGCTTAGCTTATAAGTAAGGGCATGGGACCCAGATCTATGGATGTCATAGTACTACTGTACTCAGTCCTCATCAGATGAATAAGAGAGTACAATGCACCCTTTGGCATATACCTACATATGCGGAGGTCCTCACCAGAAATATACCTAAACACCAGAGACCTCTCAAACACAAACACTCTACACATAATACTTCCTCTGCAGAACACAATACACATACTAGCCCACACATCAGTGTCGCACCTGTCAAGCCCTTATGGCAATCCATAAAACCAAATATATTAGTCATAGGTGATTCCATCATGAGACACACAGATTTCCCTCTGACCAGGCTGGATAAGGAAAATGTCATGGTCAGCTGTCTGTCAGGAGCCAGGATACACCATATCACACATGAACTCAAGTCTATCAACAACAGGTACTGTTATGACTCCATCATAGTCTATATTGGTGTGAACGACTTGAGACATACCTCTCTGGGATATATGAAGAGAGGCATGACAGAGCTTTTGGACTAAGTGTTTCAGGCAGGTATGTCCCTAGCCTTAAGCAGCATTTTACCTTCATCTAGGATGATATCTCAATACAAAAAGAAAATGATTAACTTATATAATTGGCTTACTTTCTGGTGTCATTCTAAAGGAATCCAGTATCTGTCAGCCTAGGATAACATGATCGACAGACCTCAGTCCTTTGCCAAAGATGATCTTCATCTGTCACCCCTGGGATTTCGGCTACTGGCTAAGGCTCTTGCCACCCCCATAATGCCTTTATTAGGCAGTGTCGCAAGGACAAAATTCCTAACATAAAAACTCCATCTAAAAACAACCCCAAGGTTATGCTGTTAAATGCTAAGAGTCTTAAAATGAAATTGGACTCACTTGGAAGATGCAGACAACATTGGTGAAGTCACAGAGACTTGGTTCAAGGCTGTGGAGTGCACCCCGGTCATATCGGGTTACACCTTCTTCCACATGTTTAGAGTAAAAACTGAAGTCGCTAAAACTAAAGGAGGTAGTGTATTAATATTCATTAAAGATAAATACACCTCCAGATTGGTTAAATAGCCTGATTCCCTGGAGCTAGATCAGGTGCAATTAACTGTTGGTAAAACAACTATTCAAGTCAGGGCCAGCTACAGGACCCCCTCCATGAATCAGTACACCCACTCTGCTTATTTGGATCTACTTGAGTCTATCAAGATACATCCAAACACCATGGTTTTGGGTGACTTTAACTACTTATCTATTGACTTGGTAAATTACTCATCAAAGTCTCTTGTCCAATGGTTACTCAACTTCATTAACTCCAATGGCCTGGACACCCCCACAAGGGATGCCAGCATTCTGGATCTGGTTCTTACCAATATGGGGAACCACTGTAGCCACTGTGAGATCTTCCCTGGTGAGATCTGACCACAAATCAGTCTGATTTGAAGTACCTATCACACCTGACCCTGCCCCCAGCAGCAACTAAACTAAAAAAAACTTCTCCAAAGCAGATTATAACCTCTTATGGGATGGTATAAATAGCTTCATTGCACTTCCCCCTTCAGATGGAACTGGCAACTATTCCGAGTTCTGCACCAATGCTTTATACAAACACCTGTATAACTGCATTGTAGGGTTGCTACCTTTTCAAATGTCCAAAGTGGGACATTTTTGGTACAAATGTCAAATTTTTGCAGGCCAAAACATACCCACAGCCAGTACAAATGACAGAACTTCCCTTTTTTGCCTACAAAAAAGCTTATTCTTGTAGCATTTTAGTTGCTTATTCTGTTTCTTATAACATTTAGGTGTTTCAGATACAGAATAAATATTTTATGCAATTATTACATAAAATATAGGAAATAATTCTGCCCTAAAATCCCAGGACATTTGCCATTTTTACAATTTTTTTGCAGGACACAACTGCCCAAAGAGGGACTGTCCCTCGCAAAGTGGGACAGTTGGTAACCCTAGCATTGACTTGACCATACCTGATAGGAACAAAACAAGCTCTTCAAGGAAGAGCAAGCCTGCCTGGTGGACAACTGCCATTAACAGGCTTTACACTAAGAGGAAGAAATTGCTATCGAAGAGTAAGAGGAAGTGAGCCCTAAACCTGAAACTCTCCCTCCTCAACTTAAACAAGCGAATAAGACTTCTTGTGAAGTCCTGCAAAGCAAACTATGAATCCAAATTAGCTTACTCACCTAAAGACAACCATAAGGTGTTCTTTAGTTACATCCATAACCTTAAAGGAAAGGCCGAGATTTGTGCCAAACTGGTAGTTGATACCACATATACTGAGCCTGTGGACAATAGCTAACCTGTTGGCTGACAGATTCTTTGAAAACTTCATTCCCCTGTTCCTGCACACGTACCCCATGACATCCCTACCACCTGTCCACTACCTTGTATCTTTAAAGAGAAGATCATAAACTCCCTCTCTAAAGCCACGAACACAGCATCTGTGGCACCTGATAACACAACAGGCTGGATCCTGCATGAGCTCCAACAAGAATTAACAACACCATTGGGTACTCTTTTCAATCATATTCTAAGCACTGGCTTCATTCCAGCTGAATGGAAAATGGCCACTGTTATTCCCTTGCACGAAGGTGGTGCTTCCACTGACCCTGAGAACTACAGACATATTAGCCTGACTGGCCATATCTGCAAGGTCATGGAGTGAGTCATCATGAACGTTATCAAGAAAGATATAGGTAATTTTCAAACACTTGACCTACTCAAAAAAACACAAAGACAAGAACAAATAAAAATCCACAACCAAGCCAGTGATTGAAATGAAGCAGTCCAGAATAAAAATCACACCACAAATTTATTGTCAGTAAAAAACCTGCACAGCTCTAGTGCCTCAGCCAAAAAGCCTTCTAGAAGTTAATGAATCACAATAAAACAAACAATTAAAATCAATAAAGCAATTAACCAATAAAGAACTACCTATTTTACAAACAGGCTTTCAAGCTACATTCTTTATTCAGACCTGTAGGTGACAGGGTTCCATATATTATAATAAAACAGTCTCCTTAAATAACAATTTATTTTTTAGGAGAAAAACATTCTCAGTTGTAACAAGTTCCATTATACAGTCCCTCAGATCAGCTTAAGCCCCCCCCCCGCCATGAACGGTATCATACCTCTCAAAGTCTTAGGGCAAGAAATCTAGACAAAGCCATCAATAATGGGAAAAGGCCCCAAAATAGGGACACTTTTTAAATATTGCTCTTGCAAACTTAGAAAATTGTTAGCATAACAGATTTTTGAAACTCAAATGTATGTCATTATTTTCGGATTCAACCCTCAATAATTTGTCAATGATTTGCCAGAAAAACACAATGTTATGAGAAATGGACCAAAAATATGAGGCAAAAATCTGGACATTCTGCGAAAATCTGTACAGTTGAGAGGTATGACGGTATTATAATGAGCTGCTAATGGCCTTTCACATTTATTTTTCTTAACGTCCCTTACATGTAGCCTTAATTTAAAAGATCTTTTACTTTCCCCAATATAAAAAGGCTACAGGAACACCGCAAGATATACACCATCCCTTCTGTATTACATGTATATACTGGTATAGATCTATACCTGACACCATTAATATTTACCACATACTGGCATATTGAACATCCTCCACACGCCCAGGTACCTAAGTTACATATTTCTCTAACACACTCCATTTGTGGTACACTGCGTCCCTTCTTAAAATATATCAAAAGGATCCTACATCATTTCTTAACATAACCTTTCCCCTTCAGGAGAAAAGGCCAGTAATACTTAATAATATCAACAACTTCCAGGGTCAATACATTAAACACAATTACAAAATAATCCTTTCTACCATCCATACCTGAAAACATAATTAGCTGATGTCACATCAGCATCTCTTATCCTACTACTATCACCCCTCCCATTCGAATGTCCCAATTGGAACAATCTCTCAAGGGTATTAATAATAAGCCCAACACTATAGCCTCTCAAATTAAACATAGTACAGGTACGGATAATCTCCTGTTCAAATATACTCACATCATTACATAACCTACTCACATGTAGGAATTCCGCATAAGGCAAAGCATTCAACAGATGGGGAGGGTGACAGCTCCTACCATGTAATAAATGCCCCCATCATCAAACTTCCTATATACTCTAGTACTTATGTGACTATTATTATGGCCCTCTAACACCAAATCCAGGAATGCAACCATCTTACCTCTCTGCAAACTATCAAATTCAAAATCAAAATGATTATTATGTAAGTCACCTACAAAAGCTCCATCTAATGATTCACGTCCCTTACACAAAAAAATCAAATCATCAATAAACCTCTAAGTAACTACATAACTCTTAGAAAACTGTAATTTATATAAAAATTTGACCTCAAACAGGCCCATGACCAAATTTGAATGCACTTCACTCCCCTGTCCCTGCCACACATATCCCATGACATCCCTGTCACCTGTCCCCTACCTTGTATCTTTAAAGATCAGATCATAAACACCCTCTCTAAGGCCAAAAACACAGCATCTGTGGAACCTGATAACACACCAAGCTGCGTCCTATATGGGCTCCAACAAGAATTAACAACACCATTGAGTACTCTTTTCAGTCATAGTATAAGCACCAGCTTTATCTCAGCTGAATGGAAAATGGCCACTGTTACTCCCTTGTACAAAGGCAGTGCTTCCACTGACCCTGGGAACTACAGACTTATTATCCTGACTAGCCTTATCTGCAAGGCCATGACGCGAGTCATCATGGACCTTATCAACAAAGATATAGGCAATCTCCAAACACTTGACTCTACTCAGTTTGTATTTGTCAAAGGGAGAACATGCCTGTTAAACCTGGTGGATTTCTTCGAGACAGTCACCAAGACCCTGAATGAGGGGAAATCTGTGCATACAGCCTATCTAGACTTAGCCAACGCGTTTGACAAAATCCTCCACTCAGGCATAATTGACAAATTCCCCCAGCCAGGTATCAGGTATCAGGAGTCCAAATGGATAAGTCAGCAAGCAAAGGAGAGTAGTATTGCTGAAATTGATTTCATCCTCAAGTCTTGGTGAGTACCTTCATGAGGTGGACCCTGTTTTTTCACAAAATCTCACCAAGACGATACTGATATATAGACTGTATTTTATATAGCATTTATCATGGGCAGAAGTAAGTCAACAATTAAAAAAAGCTAGCTGGGTGCACAAGACCCAGGATAAAAAAGTGCCCAATCCTTGTAGGTGCACTGGTGCCAGGAGTGGAAAAAATGAAAATGATAGTGGAGAATCCTCAAAATAGGGAAACATTCCTGCAATGGGGCCAGGCACAGCGGGAGGATGGTACCCCCTGTTGTACAGGAAGTAACAGTCCAGAAAAAACACAAAAACTGATAGGGAAAAGAAAAGTCATATAGACGATAGAGTGGCCTATTGAGGATGAGAAAGAAATTATGTATTCTTACTATTATGTAAAAAAGCCAGAATTTCCAGACACAAGATATACAAAAAGATTAAGAGAGAAATTAGAGGAAAGAAAAATACTTCCACGAGAGAAAATGTCAGAAGCTTCAAATACAAATTTGTATTCATTAATACAACAGATTTGTGAAAATCATTATATAGACAAAGAAACGTAGATCTGTTTAGAAAAAGAAGCATCTTAAGAAGTGAAAAATAAGACAGATACCAAGACAGTTCCAATAGCAGTAGGAGGAATGGGTCTTATAAATATGAATCTACAATCGTATTTAGATATATTACCAATACACGTAACTCCATACGAATTACAGAAGGAGTCATTAATGGGCACATTGAAGGTGCCGTGAAGAGCACTTATGGCTGACATCAAAGATTGAGACAATACTAATTTCATGAACTTTAATAATACTTTGACATAGGAATGGGGTCCACTCCCGTGATGGTATTAGAAACCCAAAAGGCTTGGAGAAATTAAAAAAAAAAAGCTAGGTATCAACCTTTGTATCGTTAGATGGGTCATTAACTGGCTCACTGATAGAACCCATATAGTCAAAATAGGGGAATCCACCTCCAACAACAGACCTATAACCAGTGTTGTTCCACAGGGATCATACCTGGGACATCTACTGTTTGTAATCTACTTCTCCGAAGTACAAGCAAAAACTAAAGGTCTGTGGCTGACAAAGTTTGCTGTTGACTGCAAACTGGGAGTGATCATAGAATCTCCAAATTATGTCAAAATCCTAAAAGAGAGTCTTACACAACCAAATGATCAGTGCCAAAGTCATGGCCTTAAACTCAACGCAAAAAATTTTTTTCATCCCTTTCAGTAAAGGCAATGTTCCCGCTAACTATCACATCAATAGCAACCTTAAGTACGCACTCAGTGGTGAGAGACCAGTGGTAAGAAAGTCATTCTATGTTGCTCATCTCATAAGTAAGGGCATTGCCTCCATAAAAGCAGAAGTTATTGCCTCCTTTTACTCTTCCCTCATCAGGCCAATAATTGAGTACAATGCCTCTTTTGGTATGTACCCTTCCAAGCACCTGCAGTAATTGGAGAAACCACAAGGGTTCCTCACAAGAATAATTCAAGGTCTTCAGCATCTGTCCTATGTGGATCATCTGAAATCACTGTTACTTTATTCTGTTTCATACAGACTACTCAGTGGCAATCTCTGCCTAACATACAAGCCAATCTCTGACCCTGCTTCATTGCAAATGCTGCATGTCTGTTTGTCAAATGGTACACAGATCACTCACTCTAAAGACCTTAACTTGGTATGTCATATTAATCAAACCTGCTGGAGGGATAGATTTGTCTCCCAGATGTTACCACACCTTTCAAACAGACTCCACTTCATGTCAGAGCACCCCATTGACCCTCTTCAAATTCAATCTAGATGATTGGATGGGTAACTGTAAATTCATCATAGGGGTTCCACATGTGTACTTCTTGGATAGGGACAATAGGTTATGATCATGGAAATAAGGGTAGAATTTGGCAAGGCTTTTAAGGACCCTAGCGCCAGTAGCCTAGTAACTTCCTATGAGCCTATGATCCTATCAGGCACCTGCAACAG
Organism: Protopterus annectens; assembly: GCF_019279795.1. Classification (NCBI taxonomy): domain Eukaryota; kingdom Metazoa; phylum Chordata; order Ceratodontiformes; family Protopteridae; genus Protopterus; species Protopterus annectens. The sequence continues at coordinate 1,113,216,255 of NC_056726.1, forward strand.
TTGAAGCATCCTCAGAGGTTTCTCACCAAAAAAAAAATACAGGGTAAAACCAACATGTCATATATGGACCAATTAAATGCCCTATCACTGTATTCATTTTCCTAAAGATTACTGAGGGGTAGTCTATTCCTGCCCTGCAATGCTGTCTCTGACGTAGCCCTGAAGGAAATGTTGCATATTCACAAAACTAACTGCTCAAAGGTTACCCAATCCAAAGATCTAAACCTGATCTCTGATATAAATAGATCATGCTGGAGAGAAGCATGTGTCCCAGAGAGTGCCCCTCCTCTGAAATAGGCTTCCTATACACAAGAAGCAGAGCCTTTCCCTGACAATATTCAAGCACAATCTTGAGAGATTTATGGGAAATTTCAAATTCAATCTTCGGGTAGTGTCCATGTCCCTTACAGACAGTGGCAGTCTGTAAAAACAGTCAAAACTCTCTTGCTGTCCCTTGTTATCTTTCCCCTAGGGATAGAAAATCGGGTAAAATATGGGTAATACTGGCTAGCCTTATAAAGGCTCCTGAGCCATTAGCCTAGTCATTCCCTATGAACCTATTAATAGGCTGTTGTGGTTGATAACATAGTATATGAGTATTAAGCTATGAACTTAATAATATTGTAAAGCACAAGCCATGCTGATACCAGTGGTGTAAACAAAGTAAGCTCTAATTATGATCCAGGTGACCCAAGTTTGATTAGTGACACTTGTATATTTATGATGCTTTGGGGGGGGTGCAGATGAATTTGTAGACTAGACTCCATCAGAAAATATGGCACACAACACATCTTGGGTGATTACAGCCCAACAAACCACTACCTAGTGACTGAGTTTATAAATAAATGCATGAGAGATTGTACTCATGCAGGAAGACATAGTGAGTTCCCACATTGATTTGGGAAACTTTCTACATTCTACTGTGTATGAGGTTAAGCTGGTAAAATGTCATCATAGCAAGCATGTTGTCAGAAGGACAAAGAGGCCTTATGACCTGCTTTAATGATGGCTCCTCTAGATGTTTCATCTCCTTGGTTCAGGGGATTCTTACTCAAAAAAGGTGTATGCCCAATTGTGGAAGTCTTACGACTCAGCAGGCATAAGGCAAAAAGAGCCTAGGAAAAATTGTCAGTCCATGAATATCAAGAAGTGCACTAATACAATATTTGGGCACACCTTTCCTCTTAAAGTCCCTCATTGTGTCATAATATTGTGATCACTGATGACAATATAGGATTAGTAAGGTAACACGGTAATTAAATTCAGAGTCCAGACTAGGCAAATTGCTCCTCACTTTTATTTCCTCAATAACTGTCATTATTCACAATGTGGACTTTAAAGTCTCCCAATAGGAAGCATCATCTACAATGGCTAACAATCACCATTTCTTGCTTTAACAAGCTTGATGAATAGTCTGTATAGCTCTTAGGCAAAAGCAGGTTTGCAACTTTCTTACAATGAGTTGATCCTTTTATATTGACAGAAATTAAAGCTCTGTGGAAGAAAGTCAAAGTTGTGTCGGCATCCCTATACAAGCATGGCACCCTACCCTTAAAGAGGAACTCTGTAATAAATAATTAGCCTACTCTAGCTAAAGAGTTGTTTAAGAATCTATGCTGTGCTCAGAAGTAGGACAAAATTAAAACTGAAGATACATGCTGACATTCCACATATGTTCTGGTTGCTTATCATCAATATGATCACATTCCTCATTCCAAATGCAAATTCAATTTCCAGTGGATTATTCACTCCCTCTGTTGCCAGACATTTAACTGGCAAGGTAATTAACACCCCGCCCCCCACCCCGACACTCTGTATTGAGCATGGTGAGCTCATAGAATGACTCCATATACATTTTGGGCTAAAATTGATTAAGAAATATTCACTAATGGCGAACGTCACGCCTGCATCCTTGAGTCCATGTTGAGTTTTAATTTCTATATTCTGGGAAAGGGTTCTCAGTCTTTGAAAGAACAATTCTACTCAGTGTATCATGTTCTTTTCTTGTTATTTTACTCCCACTCATATTGGCAACATCTGACCCTACCAGCAGCAAAAAACTTCAGTAAAATGCATACACAAGGCCACATAAACACCTCATCCGTAAGGTTAAAAACAACCAAACCAAAAACCACCTCCAGAGGAAGCCTTAATAGGCAAAAATAGTAAAATTACAAAAAGGCTTCCACCACAAGGAAAAGTTCACTGAGAAGTTCTGTTAAAATGTAGGCTTTAATAAAACAAAAAAATAAAAAGCACAAATTGTGCTGTTCAAGTTGCAGGTCAAACAGGATAAGCGCTTTCAGTTAAAAAACCTTCTTCAGATCCTAGTGTGTAGACCTGACTTACTTCTGTTAAATAAAGATCCTTAATTGCTCAACCAATCACATACAGCAATCAGATGCACACCTTCCTTAAGCCTCCATTTCATTTCTTATTTAGGCTTCTCTCTTTCAAAATAGGTTTAATAGGAACTACTCTGTTGAGCCCTGGAAATAAATTAGCTCTGAGGTTCATGATCCATTTGCTTTCTTCCTTTTCAGTTTTGTTGACAATGTCTCCTCCACGGAGGTTAGTAGTCATATTTGAGATAACAATAAAGCTAAATGAATGCCCTGGATTTTCAGACACATGTCTATATAGGGCATTGGTTACCACTTTATTCTTGATGTCTAATAGCTGGCAAAGTATCCGTTCCTTAAACTTTCTATTAGTCTTTCCTACATAATAGGCTTGGCACAAATTACAAGTGCCAACATACATAACATTCTTGGTGTTGCAGTTAGCAAAAGCAGAGAACGTATAGCATTTGTTAGTTACAGGATGAACAAAACTGTTGGAACATTTAATGTGGCTGCAAGCTTTGCAAAAGCCACATTTCCAAGTTCCTAACCTATTTCCTCCTTCTGTACTCTGCTTGTTAGGTATTCCATCATAGTTGCACAATAAATCCTTTAAGTTCTTCTTGTTTTTATAACCAAATTTAGGTGTTTCCCCTACTATTCTCTTAATTTTACTGTCAGCAGTTAAGTCTGGCCAAAATTTCTTGATCTGAAGAAGGTTTTTTAACTGAAAGCGCTTATCCTGTTTGACCTGCAACTTGAACAGCACAATTTGTGCTTTTTATTTCTTCATTTTATTAAAGCCTACATTCAACAGAATTTCTCAGTGAATTTTCCGTTGTGGTGGAAGCCTTTTTTTTTCATTTTATTATCATTCGTAAGGTTATACTCCAGCATATTCTGCTGACTCAAGGTTGCAAAGGAAAGCAGCAGTTCACAGAAATAAAATGAAACTGTTTCCTTGTTATGAAAACAAATTTAACAGTGACCAATCAGGTCTTTATTATATGATTCTTTGAAGTGGCAGATGCAGATGTCAAGCAAAGAAGAGAGAACAATAAACTTGCTACAGACAAGAGCCATAGCTTGGTTATCTGATGCCCTGTGCAGTTCCCCAAGTTAGCATCCCTCAACTCAATGTTGTGAATCAACAAAAAAGAAATGTTGCTCTGAAATTGTAGCAAATGGTTTGCTTCAATTATAACAAGACTCTTGCTACTATTACATTACCACACAGAAAGTGCTTCAGTCTTCATTACAAATGCAGTATTAGCATTCATTTTTGAATGCCAGATATGTACTCCCATATCATAAGCATTTACTGATTACTCACATTAATACCATGAACCCAGGGAAGCCCCCACCATCCCCGCATCCTATTTATACCTCCGCTATCTATGATGCCTTTTACATGAGTGTAAGTATTAGATTCTTACTGAGATTTGCTGAGTAAATAACTTTACTGCATGAAAATGTACTATGCTGGCCTGTCTCTAAAGCAATAGAACAATAATCATAAGTTTTATCTGTATATATTCCTTATCAGGTTAACAGTAATTAAAGTCAGTATGTGCATTCCTGCTATGATCAGTGTAATAGGTTCCCACTCCAGGCCAGCAGCCAAGGAGATTCAGTCCTCACCACTGACTCTGGTGAGGGACGGTCACTAAGAGCAAAGATGGATTCATGCAGTATTTTCAGATGCAGCTCCCTGCACCCAGCACTATTTCCCTTAAGAGCCCACAGGCAGCATACTCCAGACCTGGGGTTGGACTTTCTTTCTCGAGCTAGAAAAAACTCCACACTGACTACTTTGGAGCTCTGTATGCCTGTTCCCAGTACCTGATACACACACTTGGATATTTAAGTTTCACACACACACATACACGTTTATTTATTTATTTATTTATTTATTCCCAGACGCAGCTGGGAAAAGCTGGCACAGATTTACTAGCTGTGCCACTTTCTGCTCAAACTTTGAGTTAGTCACACTGCCACCAGTCAGATACCCTACGGCTCTTACAAAGGGTACACAATTATACTGTGTAAAATTAATACTAATATAATTGGTAGAGCATGACCAAAGCAGCAAGGCTTTCAGGAGCGGTCATTTTGTCAGGAAAATAAGCATAATTACTCTCAAAATGTTAAAAGTATTCTCTAAAAGATGAGTCACAATGAAAGGTATTATGATATTTAATGATAAATAATAAAACAGAAAATAGAAGAATACTGAATACAATAAACAACAGATTTTCAACCACAGAAATATAAAAAATAAGTCAGTTGGATAGTTTCTCACAGAAGCAGAAAACAATACTCACATAAGACCACTAACTTGCAGGCTCATAGATTTCAGGAGTATTTCATTGAAAATGCTCTTCAACAACTGGTCTGCAGTCCCTCTAGGGGCTTAAATATCCTTGGTATCGTACTCACAAACATGGGGGAGTGTTGCTCCCCTCCTAATGTAATGTTCTTATTAGTAAGATTGGATCATAAATCTATCTTCTTTGAAATAAATGTGCAAATGATGTAGTAACCCCATTAAACCCTTAAATCCTTAAGAATTTTTTCAAGACAAATTACCTCCTATTAAGTGATACCAAAGGGAATTTTAAGCTTCCCAACCCCTAAAATGTGGAGGCCTATGCAGAAGTATTTATTATTATTTATTTATTTGCAGTTGGTTCACCAGGATAGTCCACTGGGCCAAAAGAACCCGTTTTCAATGGAGTCCTGGGGAGAAAAGCTGCAATACAGACAAAATTAGGTGCATACAAAAAGTTACAAAAATTACAAAAAGATTGTACAGAGTAAAACATAAAACATTTAAGCTCACAATTCAAAAGCATTCAAATCAATACAGTATGATGAGGATAAATGAGAGGTAAGAAAAAAGAAAGAGTAATGTGATATTCATCTAGAGGAGTTATTCAAGCAGACATCAAATAACCTTACAGAGTAGATACTGTACAATCACTTAAACAACTGCACAGAAATGGCAATACCTGAACAAACTAAACCCCAGTCTAGCCAGAAAAACAAGTCACTGTGTTGGCTCCCTTGCATAAATAGACTATACAAAAGAAGAAAGAAATTCCTGTCTAGAAGTAATTGGGAAGGAGCAAAACAGAGAGAAAAAAATCCCTTATTAGTCTCAACAGGCAAATCAAGGTACTAGTCAAGTGTTCAACAGCTAAATGTGAGGCTAAAATAGCCATCCAAGCAAAGGATAACCACAAAGCATTTTTTATTTATGTCCAAATTCTTAAGCAAAATGCTCAACAATCTGCTGAAGTTGCTGTAGATGGCACCAGCTATATTCAGCCAGAACAAACAACAAACTTGCTGGCCAATAAATTCAGTTCCCTATTAAGTAAGTGAACAGTTAATATAGCGAACACTGTTTAATGGACAGCTAAATGTCGAAAGGGCAAAATCCCGAAGACACAGAACAGCGATTTTTTTTTTCCCAGGGAAAAAAATCACTGGGCCATTTTTAGGACTTTGCCATTTCCTCCACTGTAGTGCAATCTCAGAGTTGGTATATTTAAGTAGGGGGTGTGGGGAAAACAGCCCCCTACATCAGGCAGTGTGGGATGCAAAGCCTTCCACTTTATTTTGTGTTTGTTTTTTTTTTTTTTTTTTTTTTTGCAGATTTTTCCCTGGGGAAAAATCATTGTTCTATTTATTCGGAATTTTGTGTTTTCATTTTTTTGGGATCGATTATACAGCATTCACTATTTTAAGCATTCCTGTTGTAATATAGAACCAATAAATTCAACTTATATTTCACCCCCCTCATCACCTCCAGTCATTCCCCATAATATACCCCCTACCATACCTTTGCCTATTATCACAAAAAAAAAATGTCATCACTGCACACTAAAGCTAGAAACTTGGCATCGATGGGCTCAGATGGAGTCCCAGGGTGCTTATTAAATTGCTTGAAGCATGACCTAGAAGACCCACTTGTATCTCTAACCACATTCTCCAGACAGACTTCATCCCAGTAAAGTGGAGGTCAGCAACAGTCAGTCCTTATGCAAAAGGGTGACCATCAACTGACCTAGGAAACTACTGATCCCTAAGGATAATCAGGGACCTGATTAACAATGATATAGGAAATCTCCAGACCATCCCTCTCAACCGCACCAAATTCCTCGGTAAATACTGAAAATACCAAAAAATATTGGGGTTCCAAGAATTCCTGAGTGGGCCCCTTTAATTTCCTAATATCCTGGGGGTTTTTTTTTTTTTTTTTTTTTTTTTTTTTTAAGGTTTTTTTTTTTTGGAGGAATTTGCTCCTGATGTCATCACATGCAGGGCGTGCACAATGACATCAGCTTCATGAGGCAGAAAGACAGTCTGTCAGAATACAGAGCCATTCCTTATTACTTAATTTAATTTAATTTGCTGTAGAGTCAGACCGGTCCGCATGTTTCAGGCAGTGCAGCACAATATATCTTTCTTCCTCAAGATAAGGCAAAATAGACTGTAAGGCGTATTGTCTTATGTGTGAGAGAAATGTTCTTTGGGCTTATTGTCTTATGTTCATAGGTTCATACTAGGCTATCTGACCATGGGCATTTATAAGCCTAGCCACAGAGTGATGGCTTTTGCCTCCCCATTAGATTAGTAACCTGGGCCTCTGTCAACGGGGCTCCTGAAGTGATCCCAGGGTAGAACGTACGATTACCCATCCACTCATCAAGATTTTTCTTGAAAAGGGTCAGAGAGGAGCTCTGTCAAATATGGATTGGGATTCTATTCCAGAGTGAGGGGAGTCGCTGGGACAGGAATCTATCCCTCCAGCATGTCCTGTTTATTGTTGTACATAGGTTCAAGTCGCTAGAATGAGTGATTCTGAGGTATCTTGTTTTTTTGAGGTGAAGCATGTCCATTAGTTCAGGGTTTGACATGGCCCTATAGGTCAGGCATAGGTCACCTCTGAGCAGATGGTAAGTGACTGAGAAGAGCTGGAGCTTTTTTAGTTGTGCTTCATAGGGTAATTGTTTAAGGCCCTTAATCCTCTTAATGAGGTACTTCTGTGGTCTTTCTAGTTGTTGCAGGTGTCTAGTGAGATACATCCCAAATGGGGCATTGTACTCTATTATGGGCCTATTATGAGTGAGGAGTAAAGGGGCATAATCACCTCCTTAGATCTGGATGAGAAACCCTTTGTGATCAGGTGTGCCACATAGAAGAATTTCCTGACCGTTTTGGCTATGTGGTTATAAAAGGAGAGCATGCTATCTACTTGGGTACCCAGGTCCCTAATTACTTCTTCTGTACTTAGTGGATTCCCATCTATGTGGTAGTTTGTAGGTACTTTGTTTTTCCCAAATGGGATTACTATGCATTTTTTGGCATTTAGCTTGAGGCCGTGACTTTGACATCAGGTGTTTGTCTCTGTGAGACCCTTTTGCAGGATGTCTGTGTCAGCTGGAGAGTCAATTATTGCACCCAATTTACAGTCATCTGTGAACTTGGTTAGCCACAGTCCCTCCGCCTTTGACTGTACTTCAGAGAAATATATACCGAACAGGAGGGGTCCCAGGACTGAGCCCTGTGGGACTCTGCTTGTGACTGGTTTAGAGTCAGACATGGCGCCTGCCACTCTTACCGTGTGGGTTCTGTCTGAGAGCTAACTGGCAACCCATCTCGTGACATAGGGGTTAATATTTAAGCTGGTGAGTTTGTCTATGATTCCTGAGTGTGGGATGGTGTTGAACACCTTAGCGAGGTCCAGATATGTTGTGTGGACCACCTTCCCTTCATCTATCGCCTTGGTGACTGTTTTGAAGAATTTGACCAAGTTCAGGAGGCAAGATCTGCCTTTAACAAAGCCGAACTGGGTGGGGTCCAGTGTCTGGAGGTTCCCAATGTCCCTGTTAATGAGCTCCATGATAATGCGTTCCATGGCTTTGCAGACCAAGCTAGTCAAGCTTATAGGGTGATAGTTCCCAGGGTCAGTTGTGGCACCACCTTTGTGGAGTGGTATGACTGTTGCTGTACGCCATTCTTTGGGTACATAGCCTGTAGAGTGGCTGAGTTTGAATAGTGATTTGAGATGGGGTCATTTTGAAGCTCGCGTAAGACACAACCTGGGATAGCATCTGGTCCCATTGATGCTGTGTTTTTGGCCTTTGCAAGGGCTGTCTTTACTTGTGTGTCTGAGATATCTGGAGCACCACATTCTTCAGGGATGGGTGCTAGCCCCTTTGGTGGAGGGGGGGGGTGAAGTTTGCACTGAACTTGTCAGCCAGGATGTTGGCAATGTCGGTTGGTTCAGTGTATTTATGGCCATTATGCACTAGCTCGGAGCATATCTGAGAGTTTGCCCCTAGACTCTTGACATAATTAAAGAAGGCCTTGTGGTTATCCTTAGAGTCATTGGCTATTTTTCTTTCGAAGTTGGCCTTGGATGATTTAATGATGGAGCGCAGTTTTTTACTGATGTTAATCAGAGATGCCTTCTTATTTTGGGATTTTGTTCTATCTTGCAGGAGTTTCATCCTTCTGTTGTAAAGTTTATTTATGGCTGGAGTCCACCAGACTGGCTTCCTCTTTTTTGAGGAGTTGATCTTGGTTTTACTTGGGATGGCTCGGTCCATGCATTCTTGAAGGTGTTCATAGAATGCACTTGTAAAGGATTCTGCCGATGGGTCATCATTTTCCATTTGATTGGGAGCTTTGAAACTTCCCACCTCGGTCTTGAGTAGTGTGAAGTTGGCTTTAGAGAAGTTTTTACCTTGATTTCCTTGACTGGGGGGGGGGGGTCGGGATGTGGATGTCCACTGTGATTAGTTTGTGATCTGATCTTACCAATGACGAGTTTACCTCAGGTGTGGAACATAGGTTCCCTATGTTGGTGATGACCAGGTCCAGTATGTTGTCACCTCTTGTGGGAGTGGTGACCAGCTGTTCAAGGGCATTTGAGTTTATAAACTCAAGGAAGCATTGGGCTAGGGCGTTTGAGCTTGAGTAGTTTTCCCAGTCAATGTTTGGATAGTTGAAGTCACCCAGTAGCATGGTGTTGGGTAGAATCTTCATACTTTCTAATGTTCTCAGGAATGCTGCATGAGGGTCCTGAGACAAGGTGGGAGATCTGTAGCAAGCTATAAATTGAACAGTCAATTTACCCGCTGTCAATTGCACTTGGATGGGCTCAGATTCTGCGCGCTGTGCTACTAACCTGGATGTGTGGGTGCTCTTGATGAATATGGACACACCCCCTCCTTTTGTGTTCTGGTTCTGGTTTTGGGACCTAAAGGTATGGTAGGAGTTATAGCCTGGTAGTGCTGGGGTGCTCTCTGGAGCCTTGAACCAGGTTTCTGTTACTGCACATACATCAATTTCTTCCATACTAAAGAGAGCCTTGAGTGTGTGCATTTTGAGGTTTAGACTTCTGGCATTGAGCAGCATTGCCCTCAGTTTTTGTTTATTATTTTTGTTTATGGAGGCGCGTTTGTCTTTTGAGCCTTGCCTAAAAAAGGCAGTATTGGGGCGGCAAGAGTCTTGGCCAGTATTCGTATGTGTGAGAGAAACAAGAAACAGCCATCTGCATTTGTACTTAAGTTTGTGTGCTCCAGTGTATTGCCTTTCTTATGTGTGAATTAATTCTGCTAAGCTATTTTACTTTGTAATTTATTCCAGAGTGTGTGTGTGTGTGTGTGTGTGTGTGTGTGTGTGTGTGTGTGTGTGTGTGTGTGTGTGTGTGTGTGTGTGTGTGTGTGTGTGTGTGTGTGTGTGTGTGTGTGTGTGTGTGTGTGTGTGTGTGTGTGTGTGCGTGTGTGTGCGTGTGTGTGTGTGTATGTCTGTGGGTGTGTGTGTGTGTGTGTGTGTGTGTGTGTGTGTGTGCGTGTGTGTGTGTGTGTGTGTGTGTGTGTGTGTGTGTGTGTGTGTCCCAATCAGGTATAACTGGTGGTTAGGGTTACTCAGTCTCAAGCCCTGTACCTTAGGTTCAAGGAGCAAGAGCCTAAATTCTCTACCCATACCATCACCACTTGTGATTCATGGTATTAAGTACATAGTTCTCAACTTTCCAAAGTTTTACACAATGTCTTGAATGTTTGGATCATACTTGTGGTCTGTTCCTCTTAAATTTTGTGGTCTTCTGGCAAATCAGTGAGAAGTGAGAACTGAATTCACTAAATAATGATATCCATTTAAGCTTCAGTCTTCCTATTTTTCAGGAAATGCGTGCTAACACAAAACATTTTATTCTAGCAACTTTTCTAAGGTTATACAAGGAATGTTTAAAATGTGTCCCTGATTCTGGGCCTTTGTCCCCCCAATACATTTTGACTTTTTACAGATTTCTTGTGCTGCATAGTTCTTCAGGGAGAGAGAAGCTTAGTGCTGCTTATGCCAAGTCTGTTTGTGTTGTTAGTAGCACAACAGGTAGAATACTTGCTTTTGATGCAGAAGGCTGTGGGTTCTGCTCCCACAATATGTAGACAGATTGCTGATACTGTACTGTGTTCTACATTTAAAGGGTGTGGATGCTGCAGTCCTGAGATTGTCCTCTTTGGCAGAGATACCTAGTAATTATGAACCTGTTATCAGTTTGCCATCCATTCCCTTTTGCAATATTATTAGCTTATCATTTTTTTAATGTAACATAGGCAATTTATTCCTCAAGGGCAACAGGCACTTTATTTGTAGATGAAACAATAAAATATAAAGTTGTTTTCTAGCAGCAACCTCTTCATTATTTACAGATCTCTCTATTCTGGAATTATTTAGTTGACTTTTACTTTTTTAGAGATTGTGCATATTTACTGATACTAGTGCATTGTAGAAGCTTGAGTAAACTTTTATAATGGAAATGTTCTGAATTGGGCAGATTTGTCATTATTGGTTCATGCATTTTGTTTCATTGCTTACAGGAAAATGTTCAAAACAATAGATTTAAAATGTGCTTCTAACAAATGTGCTGTATTATACAAGGAGTATAATTTAATACAATCAGAATGGTGTATCAAATAACACATGTATGTTTTGTGTGCAAGAGGACTATGATTTGAAAACAGGCCAAAGGTCATCTTTATCTGTCACTTCCCAGATGCATTTTCTTTGAATGTATGTTTCAATGGTGTTTCAATGAATGTGAGTTTCAAGGGCAGAAAACTTTTAATGCTAGGTCTATTTTCATTGTGAGACTGTATTGCTTTGTTTAGCAGATGTCTATTAGTGTTTGTGCTATAAAATGTAAAATAAAAGTTTTAAATGAAATCCAAATAATCATTGTAGAAGTAAAGCAGTATGCACATTACACGGTTTATGGTAAATGGGGTGAAATAGCCAAATAATGGAAGATTGGGATGGCTGCAGTGTATGGGGGCCCCATTTGACCATGATTTTGTGAGGGGGAAGGCTGTCAAACTCAAACATAGCCACAGGTGGCACAAACTCTAGCTATGGCACTGATCAGTAGGCCATAGAGAATGACTTTTGGAGGTCCTAGCAAACTACAATATTATTTTGCTAAGATTACAAAATCACCTATCATTAAATGCCCTACTTTTACCACTAAACCCACATACTGCAAGAAACAAAATCCTAAGGTTTATCATCATATCCCTGCCCAATGAACATCACTGCTACAGATTAAAAAATGGTTACCATTTGCTATAGGGTCTGGGGCCATATTTTAGTTGTCTGTTCTTCGGTTTGCCTTTGAAAGTTGGTATCCCACAATTCCATTGGAGTGGGTTGGGTTACATAATTACACATGCACATTTTATGTTAATTAGCATACAGATTTGTACCTATTTTTCATGGGCCTTTGTCCAGATCTTTGATGTTTCCAGGTTGAGAGGTATGACAGTATGTTGCCCTTATTCATGATACTATCACTATCCTATGTCATGTAAGCAAAATAGCAGTTATGAGTTATGAGCTTAAACTCATAGTTTTTGCACTGAGCATATGTCAGAAAAAAAACTTTACTGATTAGTAGAAATAAGTTTCTTTTTTTAAAAACTTGTGTTCGAGTGTACACATTTCAACACCCTAGTAGGAGTGGGAGGATATTATTTGTACCTTCTCTTTATTTTTGAAAATGGTGACATTACCTGTAACAGCTAGAAAGCTACAATCACAACCAAAGCTGTTTTTTCGAATATCAACTTCAGGATGAGATCTCTCCTAGCATTTTACCAGGTTCTTACTCCAATAGTGAAAGAAATTCAAAAAAATCCATCATTCAACAGATAAACTATAATATTGTCTATCCAGTTGTGTAAAACAATTTTGAATGTAGTCCATGTGTTGCAGTGCTTGACATGTAAAGGATACTTTTCCCCTCAGTAGGGGATTCAGTGGGTTAGGAATCAATGGTATGTGCAGGTTCTTTTGTCTTGGTGAAGGTTAATGTATTTGGTCAGTAATTTGTGGTGGTAGTCATGGTGCTATTTCCTTTGCAGAGCTATAGAAGATTAAGCAGGGTATAATTCATCTGTCTGAAGACTAGATACAGATCACCATAAGAAAGCCTGTAAGAGCCAAAATACAATGAGAAGGCTATCAGTGCAACTTTTAGAGTTTAAGCCAGTAATTTTCATGGAAAGAAATAAGACCTTTCAAGATGGCTGAGAAAATTAGACAATTACTCACTGGGGATGCATTGTGTTATTTGACTATTTGGATAGGAAAGGAATAATGTGACAGACTAAGACAGAGAGTTTGACTTTCTTAGTTTTGGAAGCTATGTCTTTGAAAATTAACTTAGACAGTTATAGCGATTGTCTAATTAGTCAATAAAACTTCCCAAATCTCTGGTGACAATGTTGATTTTAAGGGGGAGTCAGTGATGAGGTATGAAAGGGGGAATCCTTGCTTGCCAAATAAAATCACAAAGAACATTTTTCATTGTTAAGCTTAAACTCATAGCTTTGGAATGAGCATTAGTCAGACCAAGTCCTTGTTGCAGAATGTGCAAGTCTTTAGGAAAGTGAATGATACACAGTTTGCAGTCACTTGCATAATTAGTGAGTCATGGCCCATCAACATCATTCTTTAACATGATAAAAGTAGGGGGCCTGGAACAGAGCCTTTCAAAGCACCACTTTTGTCATGTCTTTGAATGAAAGTGGTAACGCTTTGACCTTACTGTTTGAGACATTACAATGAGCTACTTAGATAGTCAGCAAATATAAGAATTGATGTTAAGTTATGCATACATTTTGATGATATAAGCACTGACAATTGTATCAAATGCCATAGCTAGTCTCAGACAAGAAGGTGGGATGCTGTGACCAAAATCATTATCTTCTATGACCCTATCAAAAAACTGATTAAATGTATTTGGTAAAATCTACCTTTACATTGTCAAATTGATTTGGATTTATGTACTGAAGAATCACAATATCGTCATTTTGACATCTTTTATATGTTCCATGACTTTATAAATCATACTGTTGAGATATATATCCCATGATTGGAAAAACTCCCTGGTCAGCCTCAGTAAGAAGCTGAGATCCCTCATAAAATCCTACAAAGCTAGTTACAATAACAAAATTGCCACTGACTCTAAAGACAACCACAAAGGATTCTATAGCTATGTCAAGAATCTCAATGGCAACACTCAGATCTGCTCTGAGTTACAGCACAATGGCACTAAATATACAGAACCAACTGATATTGCCAATATCCAGGCAGATAGGTTCAGTGCTAACTTTACCCCCCCCCCTCACCCCCTAAAGGGTCCATCTTTATACTGGAAGAATGCAAAGTTCCTGTAATCATGGCTGCACCGGTAAAAAGCACACCCTCCAAAGCCAAGAACACAGCATCCATGGGACCTGACAACATCCCAGGCTACATTCTACATGAACTACAGAATGAACTGGCACCCCACCTAAGTACCATGTTCAATCATAGCCCCACCTTAGGCATTCTGCCCACTGAATGGTGCACAGCGGTGGTTATCCCACTCCACAAAGGGGGAGCCACTACGGACCTCGGGAACTACTGTCCCATTAGCCTGAAGAGCTTGGTCTGCAAGCCTATGGAATGTATCATCATGGAACTTATAAACAATGACATTGGTAATCTCCAAACTCTGGACCCCATCGAGTTCAGGTTTGTAAAAGGCAGATCATGTCACCTAAACCTGAGAGACTTCTTTGAAATGGTCATCAAAGCTGTAGATGAGGGTGAGGTGGTTCACACAGCCTATCTAGATCTCGCCAAGGCTTTTGACACCATCCCCCACTCTGGAATTATAGATAAACTCACTAAACTAGGTAGAAATACCTATGTCACAAGATGGGCTACCAACTGGCTCACTGACAGAACCCACACTTTGAAAGTAGCAGACTCCAAATCCGACTTCAGACCAGTGATAAGTTGAGTACCACATGGTTGAGTCCTGGGTCCTCTCCTGTGTGGTATCTACTTCTCTGAAGTACAGGCTAACACAGAAGGTCTTTGTCTAATGAAGTTCACAGATGACTGAAAACTAGGAGCCATAATCAAAACTCCTAATGATGTGGACATCCTACAAAAGGGCCTCACTGAGACAGATGCCTGGCGTCAAAGCCATGGCCTCAAGCTCAATGCCAAAAAGTGCATTGTCATCCCTTTTGATAAAAACTCTGTACCCATGAACTACCACATAAGCGGTAGGCTACTTAACACTGAAAGTGGGATAAGAGACCTTGGGACACAGGTAGACAGTAGTCTCTCCTTTGATAATCACATCGCCACAGTAGTCAGGAAATCCTTCTCTGTGGCACACCTCATCACAAAAGGTTTCTCATTCAGGAAAAAAGGTCATTGTTCCCCTCTACTCGTCACTCATTAGACCCATTATAGAATACAGTGCCCCTTTTGGTATATACCTCACAAGACATCTACAACAACTGGAAAGCCACAGAAATACCTCACAAAGAGGATTACCGGCCTCAAACAGATGCCCTACGCAGACTGTCTCAAAAATCTCCAGCTTTACTCCATTGCATATCACCTACTCAGAGGAGATCTCTGCCTAACATGCAAAGCTGTGTCAAACCCAGAGCTGTTGGACATGCTACACTTTAAGAAATCCCAATCCCTCCGAGCTACATGCTCTAGGGACCTCAACCTTGTCACCAGAATAAATAGAACATACTGGAGGGATAGATTCCTATCCCAGAGACTTCCAATACTTTGGAACAAACTACTTATCTATATCAAACAAAGCTCCTCATTAGCACTCTTCAAGAAAAATCTTGATGATTGGATGGGAGATAGGAAATTCACCCTGGAAACCACTTCTGTGGCTCTGCTCGACAGGGCCACAGGAAAATAATTTTCTTGGGTGGCGAAAGCCACGGTACCTTTTTGGCTAGGCTTATATAGGCCCTAGGGCCAATAGCCTAACCTATATGAGCCTGTAAATGGTTAGATCTTTGTTGAATTCTCAGTTGAGTACTGGATCCGCCATGGTAGGTCACTAAATATCAGATACATAACCAGTGGTGACACTTGGGTTAAATAGGTTAATAAGGGGTTCAGCAAAGCCACATTAAGTGCTTGTCAGGGCACAACCTCATATGTAGCCCAGACCAATGAGAATGGCATTTTTGTCTTTGACAGAGATGAAGGAACTTGGTACTGAGAAATAATAGGGGAAATTTGAGTTAGCTGGGTAATAAAAGGACTAAAGTTTGGGTTGGCTGGGTAAAAATGCACCTGATATTGGTAGCAAGGATGCTGTTAATGAACTCAAGATTAGAACAAATTGAACTATTAGGTATTAGCTCAGAGCAAATGTAATAATAGTTTTAAGAGTCTTCATGTAGGTGAAGAAAACTTTGTTGTCTTTGGCAGAAGTAGTAATTTTTAATTTATAGCTACCGTTACATTTTTAAGGCAGGTCTTTGTGATTTCTGCTACACAGTTTTAAATACATTTTATGGTGAGAAGGGGATATCTTACCTCAGGGTGATAGTTCTCCTTTTGTTCTACAATTTGTTGATGTGAGAATCCAACCATAAGGTTGTATTCATCAATTTTCCTTTGAATATGTACTAAATTAGTTTAGATGCCTCAATTCACTTGTTAACAAGGGAGTATAATGTTAATATGAGTGGAATGGTTATGATGGCTAGGACAGTCTAATCACTGGACTTAAACACATAGGTTATGACACATAGAGGTGTGCAGAAAGGGGCAATATTGATGAGGAAATGGCCAAGGAGTTTGACCTTAGTTTGAAAGTGTATGCTGTTGTCTAGTGAGTCGACATTTAGATAATCTAGGAGCCAGTGTGCATAGGTATTAGTTGTAGAGGTGTTCCTGCTTGTGGATGGGAAGCTAAAAGCACATACAAGCAGCACCAGGGGTTTGACAGACTTTTTTTCTAAGTAAGGCAAGTGTAATTCATGATTGGGAGAAACTTTCTGTGGGGGCCTATAATTTACAAGGATATGGAAGTTAGTATTGTTAAAAGTGACCATAACTTCAATAAGCTCAGTGTTGGTCATTATCCTTATTAAATCCACTTTTTTCCCATTTTTCTACATGGGGTCAGGATGTTTTGTCAAGTTTCACCACTTCTCTTGATTCGCTGCCAATCGCCTAATTTCTTCTACAGTCATGCCTGAGTCGTGCAGGTCTTCAGTCTTGCAGTTAGTCTGTCTCTTTGGTGAACATCCTCATTTCCTCTTGCATTCTTTGTGTCTTTCCCAAGACTTTTTCAGTAATTAAGCCTCTGCTTTCCTGCACATGTGCCTGAAACACAGAAATCCGTCCTTTTTTACTTCACTGCAATTTGTTATCCAGTGGCTTAAGCAATGATGTCGTCATTTCTCCATCTGTACCACATTGTGTATCTTACCACCTGTCTCAGCCAATTAATCTCTCACCTCTTACTCTTGCTACTGCTGTGTTTCACTGCTAAACTTTCTGTACTTTTCAGAAGTATTGATTGTACCACTGTTTCATACACCGTGCTCTTTAGCTTCTTTGTTTTTTTTTTTTGTCACCATCTATCCCTGGAACTCTGTGTCAATTGGCTGCATAGCCTTTGACTTTAGCCCTAATCTTCTCATTCAGCCTTCCTTTGTCCTCATCCACCATTTGTGATACTCAAAGCTGTTATCTTGTTCTACTTTTTTCCCCTTTCTACCTCAATTTCCCACTTTTGATTTCCCCCCACTTGCTGTCATGACTACTGTCTTGTCTGTTTCATCCCAGTTGACATCAGTCTTGCATTCCATGCCATTATAATTTATTGAAGCTCCTGTTCAGAATCTACTTGCAACACTACATTACCTGCCTACAGCTGCTTTGTTAATCTGTCCCTTCCAACCTTTTTGCTAATGTAGTTCATCTGCAGTATGAACAGCACTCATTCAGTCTTTGAGTCAAAACACTGTTCGTACTTGTGCCATTTAGTCCTTCTACTCAGCCTACACTAATTAATCTCTGTTTCTGAGAAAACAAACCACCACTGAGTTGCTGATCTCAGCTTTCATGGCACCTTTAACAAGTTTCAATAACAATACTGATATGGATGTGCTCAAGTATTAGGAAGGGCTCTAACTCAGGCAGTTCCTGAATAGACTCTTAGCAGTAAACAATGCCGTTTTGATCAAAGCTGAACTGAAATTTTCTAAGCTGGTATATCAGGGAGATGAATGTTACCTAAAGGAGGCAAAATGGAGGCTGTAAAAGTTTATCTAGTGTAGACAATCTTTTCTACACAGTGTGGGGTATAATCAAAGCTGTTATCTTTTTTCATAAATTCTATTTCCAAGCTAACCTCATCATTCACTGACACCGCTACATCCTCGACCTCACCCCAATCCTCCCATACCCCTCCCTCCACTCTGACTACCTCTCTCTTTTCCTCCCCAAGACCACCACTCTCTAATCCCTCACCCCCCTTTCTCCTACTTTCTCACTAAAACCTATCCCCACATCTACCATAAAAAAACTGATCCAGAAACTAAAGCCTTGCTCTAATGCCCCAGACAATATTCCTTCATACTTTCTTAGCATAGCAGCTGAAACCATTGCCTACCCTATTAGTATACTAATTAACCACTCGCTTTATCCAAGAAAGCAAAGTACCCCAAATCTGGAAAAAGGCCTTTATCATACCTTTGCATAAAGGTGGCAATAATAATGATGCTACAAACGTCCGTCCCACAGCTATTCTGTCTCCCATTTCTAAACTCCTTGAAAAGTGTATCCATTTGTAGCTCCTTCCTTATCTCTTAGACAATCACCTGCTGACTCCAACCCAGCATGACTTCAGACCCGGCCATAGTACTATGACAGCCCTCCTCTCCTTCTTAGAAACCATAAACAAGGCCAGGGACTCTGGACACATTGTTTCTACCCTACTACTGGACCTCTCAAAAGCCTTTGGCACTATCTCTCATAAACTACTCCTTGATAAACTCTCCCAACTTAACATATGTCCCTCCTCATTAAACTGGTTCTCTAGTTACTTATCTAATAGATCTCAAGCTGCTAAATGGAAAAAAGCCACTTCCTCATTCCTAAGCACTCCAACTGGGGTCCTCCAAGGCTCCATATTGGGTCCTCTGCTATTTAACATCTTCATAAATGATTTCCATAATTCTATCCCATTCTCTAATATTATTCAATATGCAGATGATTCAACTATTATCTGCTCTGCCACATCCATTCCAGTACTCCAAAAACTTACACAAGATGCATTCTCTATCACTGAACAATGGATGAAAAAAACCCACCTAGCATTAAATGCCTCTAAAACCAAATGAATGGTATTTACTCCCTCTAAACTCATCTCTCCCAACCCAAACTCTTTCTTAATCACCTGTAACAATAACAAATCCTTGGAATTGGTGCCAGAGACTAAGTTACTTGGGGTTCAAATTGACAGTCAGTTTAAATTCAACTCCCACATACAACTAAATATCAAAAAAACTCATCAAAAACTAGGCATGCTCTACCGACAAAATCGTTTCCTTACACCCTCTACTAAAATCACTCTCTCTTCCACATTCCTTATTCCCTCTCTTCTATATGGAGCCCCACTCCTGACTAACCTACAGTCTTCCCTCCAAACACAACTTTCCTCATGCTGCAATAAAATAGCCAAATTCGCTAATGGCCACAAAGCATCTACTCACCATTGTTCTTCTCTCCACAAACTAGTATGGTTAGAACTACCCAACCGACTCATCTAGTCTCAACTCACTCTTGCCCACAAGCTCATCTTTAAACCCTTCCTTTGTCCATCTCTTTCCCCTGTCTTTAAAATGTACCTCCCCAACAGAGAACTCAGAACCAATAACCAGAACCTACTTGAACTATACATACCATTACGTCCCCCAGGTAAAAAACTCCTATCCTATAGTTTAGCCCGTCTCTGGAACTCCCTACCTCCAGCTATTCGTACCACCTTCAACCACTTTACATTCAAAAAATCTCTTTACTCTCATCTTCTAACCCAGTGGGAATGCTCTTGCACCCACCCTTCATAATTCAATGCTCTTGCACCCACCCTTCATAATTCAAGACCGCCTTACTTCCTTCCTCCTCCTGCTAATAAGCTTCCTTGTATCTGCCTCTCCTATTGTAGTAACTTGCATCCTTTAACTAGCTGCCTAATCTCAAATCAAAATCATTTTTGTATGACTTACCTAGCAACCTAACTCAAAATGCCTAGGCAATCTCATCAGTAATGTCACTTGAAAGATATACTCTTAATGTATACATACTGAAACATGAATTACTTTTATAGTAGGTACCACCTGTAATGTTCCATTGATTATGCATGTTCAAACAGTAATCTGTATAATTCTATAAATGCTGCAATATGAATCACTTTTATAGTATGTACCATCTACTAACAGTAATCTGTACAATTCTGTAAATACTGCAATTTGAATTCTGTAAATAATGCAATCTGAATCACTTCTATAGTATGCACCAACTGTAACAGTCATCACCAGTATGATGCTCTAACTGTGTAATTTGTTTGCTAATATTGTATTATATATCTAAAACTATGTAACCTTGTTTATGGAGCTTTTCTCCCTGGGACTCCATTGAAAATGGGTTCATCTTGGCCCAATGGACTATCCTGGTAAACCAACTGCAAATAAATAAATCAGTCTCTGTCAAAGCATGTTAGCCTGCTAGCAGTCTTGTCTCATATAGACACATCCTGGATCTGCTTAGAATAACACATTACTGAGCCAATTCTTAAACCATGTAAATCTTTCATCTTTGGCATTGATCTTGTTGATGGGAAAATTCTGCTTAAGACTCACTTTTTCCTTCCTAAGACACTTGCAGAGTGAGCATGTCTTTCTGTATCTGTCCCAAGGATGATCACTTAAGAATAGTCACCCCCACATGAGCAGACATAAGGCCATATTTCCAATTAGGATGGGAGATCTAAGTATTCTAGGCACATCATTACATTCTGGCACCTGTGATACATTGTACTTCCACCTATTTGGTATCCATCTTGAAAAGTATAGAAGTTAAATGTCTAATTGCACAATTGTACACCTGCTGATGACTAAAACTTTACATTTAGCAGCTGCAGTTTTTTGCTCATGTTATCAGTTTTGGCTAGTAGCATTGATGACACTGTGTAGATGGGCAAGGACACAGTTGTCAGTATAGTAGTGTTTCTAGGAGTCTGAATTTGTCTGTGATCTGTCTAGGAGGCTTAGGTAAAGGTTTGTATATACAAACCTCATCTTATGAGAGTTTGTTGTTACCATGTTAGATAGGGCTGGTATGATTCTTAGCAGTACTTGCACAAGGTGAGATGTTCTCCTTCAGTTTGGGTAGGGTTTTACAACTTTCACAAATGCTTTTATTGTAGGTATGAAGTGCTACTGGTGAACATGTACTAGTTGCTACACTGTCTCAATTTGCCAAGCAGATTGGTGATAGAAGGGAGTAGGGAGGACAGAGATCTACAATGCAAATATTTCTGTAACCCCATTTTAATAGGTACAGTTGTTATAACTTGGGAGCTGAACACTAATTTATTACTAATTTATTAACACTCATCAATCAGGAGCTACCTCTAGCTGAACCGTAAGAACATGGATGGCAACAATTACACACAGAAGTGCGCACATGCACACACACACACACACACACACACACACACACACACACACACACACACACACACACACACACACACACACACACACACACACACACACACACACACACACACACACACACACACACACACACACACACACACACACACACACACACACACACACACACACACACACACACACACACACACACACACACACACACACACACACACATACACACACACACACACACACACACTCAGCTAGTAACGATAGTGAAAAATAAAAAATAAAAAATGCAGGAACATCAAGTAGATGCTCAACCAAACTGAGGCTTTACCTTATTAAACAATCTGTACCTCAGCTAGTAACACTATCACAAAAACTACAGATATTTCAAATAGCTCACCTAGTAAAGATAGCAGAATATCTGCAGGAACTTTCCAAATTTACTCAGTCAAACTGAGTCTCCATTTGAACAGGCTACCACTAAATCATCTGGCAAGACTGTCACACAAATACAGCATGGAAATGCATACAAAAAAATTCAAGCACAGTGAATGTCCTGTATTAGGTGAACAGCTGGGTAATAGCAGCAACAATTTCAACCAAAATGAAAAATCCAGCTGAAAAGTAGAAACGAAGATTAGTAATGGAGAAGTTAAATATAGAAACTGAGGTTATGGACTACCTGCAAAGTGAAGGATTCAGTGTAGAAAATCTAACTCAGAAAGCACCACAGCAGGTTAGAGCAAAATACATCCAAATTAAGCAGAAAGCAATGGAATGGGAAGCAACTGGTCAGTTTCCATATGAAGATATTTTGGTGCCTTCCACAGGAAACCAGCATAAATGTTAACTTGAAGCTGGACAGCAATAAAGGAACAGGAAACTGTGGCAACTCTGATGTAGTCAATAATGAGGCGTGATAGGCTAGTGAGTTCCCATATGGCAGAGCAACAGATGACGAAGAATGAAATTGAAGAGAATGTGCCACAGGAAGATGCTATAGAACTATATACAGAATGTCTGCAGAAAATGGACAACAAAAGTGTATAGGCATCCCCTTTGGCAAAAACAAAGTGCCCACAAATTACCACATAGGTGGTAATCCATTAAGTACAGAAGAAGTAATTAGGGACCTGGGGACCCAAGTTGATAGCAATCTCTCATTTGACAACCACGTGGCCAAAGTGGTTAGAAAAACATTTTATATAGCCCACCTAATCATGAAGGGATTCACATCTAGATCAGGGGAGGTCATCGTGCCTCTTTACTCATCCCTCATCAGGCCCATAATTGAGTACAATGCCCCTTTTGGGATGTACCTTACCAGTCACCTGCAGCAACTGGAAAGACCCCAAAAGTACCTCACCAAGAGGATCAAAGGGCTCAAACAGATGCCATATGCTGCCCGGTTAAAGAAACTCCAGCTCTACTCAGTGGCATACCACCTGCTCAGAAGCAATCTGTGCCTGACTTATAAAGCCATGTCCAAACCAGAATTAATGGACATGCTGCACCTCAGAAAATCCAAATCCCATCGAGCTACGCGCTCGAGAGACTTGAACCTCAGCACTGAAATAAATAGAACATGCTGGAGGGACAGATTCATAACCCAGAGGCTCCCTTCACTCTGGAATAAAATCCCAGTCCAGGTTAGGCAGAGTCCCTCATTGACTCTCTTCAAGAGGAATCTTGATGAGTGGATGGGAGATCGTAGGTTTACCCCGGGTATCACTTCTGTGTCACTGTTAGACAGAGGCACAGTATACTAACCTCGAAAAAGGGCATAGCAAAATTCATTTAAAATGGATGGCGAAAGCCCAACACACTCTGGCTAGGCTTATAAATGCCCTAGGGCAGATAGACTAGTATGAACCTATGAACCTATGAACAAAATGTGCCCTCAGTTTAGAAGAAAATTAGTCAAGAAAATAATTGTTTGGTTTTATAGAAATAGACATACAAAGATCAATGAAAGAAATAGACTGCATAAGGTCAACAAAACCTAAATAGTAAGAAATTTGATAAAACAAATGAACACAGTAATTAGGACTGTCCATAGAGATCCATGCAATATAACAGAAGTAAACATGATATATTACTGTGCAGCCAAATTAATAACAGATAAAATTCTACCACAATAACACAGGGTAGTAAGGGAGAGAAGGGGAGAAACTGAAACTGAATACCATCATAGAAGTATTGAATACAGAAAACTATAAAGCAATTAAGACAGGAAGTGTCACTGTTATAAGAGTATAAAAAAGGGACCAGATCAACAAAAATACTCAGAAAGGTAGATGTGATAAAAGCAATGCACATTATTATAACAGATCAGGATTTATCATGTGCTATTGCAAATAATAAACTAAAAATATCAGCACAGGCAGAAAAACTTAGAATGTACACAGATAAATATAAAAGAAAAGTACAAAATCAGCAATTTATTGATGAACCAAAAAAGTTTTATAGAGAAGTGGGAAACAAGGTAAAAGGAATTGAAAGACCACCAAAAAAAGAAGAAATTGATACATTTTGGAGAACTAT
>NC_056726.1:1113242719-1113271230 GCF_019279795.1 Protopterus annectens
CTGTACTCGGTATCCTACAGACTGCTGGGACATGACCTGTGTCTGGCATACATGGCTTCCTCTAACCCATTACTGATGGATTTACTGCACAAAAGCAAGCCAAATGGCAGCAGAAATACTCAGTCTGGAAATCTAAACTCTTCCCCAACATCATCAGAATGGTTGGAAGGACAGGTATGTTTCACAGAAGATACCATAGCTGTGGAACTGATTCCACATCCACATAAAACAAAGTTCATACCTGTCCATTTTCAGGCATGGCTTGGATCTGTGGATGTGAAACTAAAATTTACCCCAGGACTGCCCCCTGTACTACTAATGGGCAGATGCAGTTCCTAAATGCTTTAAACCTTGTATTGGTTCTCTCAAATTATCTATGGAGTGATCCCAGTTATTCTCATTAGGGTTAATATTTAATTATCGACCATGCAATGGTTAAGGCCAGTCTATAACTCAATTGGATAGGTTATTTTGAGCACAAAAAATGTAATTGTCTAGGCTAAAAATGGCCGACATTGGCATTTACTATAGCTCTGTGGAAGAGAGCCATGGGCCTGTGAGCATCCATGCACAAGTATAGCACCCCTCTCTTAAAGAGTAAGTCCAAAATAGAAGAATTATCCCACCTCAGCTGAAGGTTTGTTTAATAATCCATGTTTTGTATTAAAGTAAGACCAAATATATACCGAAGATATTGACTGACATTTCACATATGATATGGCTACTTACCATCAGTGAGACCACATCTTGAAAAGCAATTTCCATTACCTGAGTGATAATTACTCCACCTGTTGCCTGTCATTTATCTAGCAAGATTGCTTGCACTCCAACACCTATCCCTATGAATTCATTGTCTTGTAGATAGTCAGCTCACACAGTGACTTCACACACATTTTGGGCTCAGATGCTTAGGTAATATTCACCAGTGCTGAAACCCACCTCCACAGCCTTGAGTATCTCTTTTCTAGGAAGTGGTCATTAATCTTTGAAGGAACCATTATAGGTATTGTTCTGTAAATTATTTTCTACCCACATACATTTGCAAACTGTGATCCTACCAACAGCACAAATCTCCAGGAAATATACTTCTAATGAGCACCCATCACATAAAACCCACTGCCATAAGGTTATAATCTAACATATGATGAATGAAAATATTACAGATCATTGATGGCATATAGAACTAAGGAAAAGAATCAATGAACAGAAAATGGAAGTGCTTTCCTGCTATGAAAACATCTTTGACAGCATTTAATGAAGATATTTACTATGTGGTTCTTTGAAGTGACATATCCAGTAGCCAAGCAAAGAAGTGAGAACAATAAAGTGGCTATGGGACAGAACTGTATCTTCATTATTTGGTGCCTTGTGTACTTCTCCAAACAGGCACGCTGTCCACCCAAAGATGAGGAGCAAAAAAGCAGCTTGTTGCCTGAAGT
Organism: Protopterus annectens; assembly: GCF_019279795.1. Taxonomy (NCBI): domain Eukaryota; kingdom Metazoa; phylum Chordata; order Ceratodontiformes; family Protopteridae; genus Protopterus; species Protopterus annectens. Next base: position 1,113,244,159 of record NC_056726.1, read on the forward strand.
TGCAGCAAACTGCTTGCTAAAAATCCAAAAAAAGGCTTGCTTCTGTTACATTTCCTCACACTAAAAGCTTCAGTCATGACAGCGAATGCAGCATTTCTGAAGGCAAGTATCACTGGCACTTACCAATCACACACCCCAGCACCTTCCCATTGGGGTAGCCACCCTCCTCACTCCACCATCTCTGATACACACCCCAGCACTTTCCCCTTGGGGTAGCCACCCTCCTCACTCCACCATCTCTGATACACACCCCAGCACCTTCCCCTTGGGGTAGCCACCCTCCTCACTCCACCATCTCTGATACACACCCCAGCACCTTCCCCTTGGGGTAGCCACCCTCCTCACTCCACCATCTCTGATACTGACCATGACTTTTACATGTATCTGGGTACTACTTTACTGTAATTTGCTGAATAAAGATGTGTATACTCTGGCCTGTCTCTTAAGCCATTGAACAATTGCTGTAAGTTTCATGTTTACATTCCTTATCAGGTCTATATAAATTAACGAGAAGGCAGAATGTGTGGTAAAGTGATTATAGGGACAGGAAAAACTAACAGCTGTTATCACAGTGAAGCTAGACATGTACTGCATTTCCATAGAAAGTGTGAGTGTTACGCACTATAAATCTGCTACTATACAATTGGTCAGTGCAAGAAGGGAAAATGTCATCTGACCTTGCCTTCTAAAGAGAAGGATAGGAAAACAGAGGGTTTGATAAGGAGGTGACTACTTTAATTAGCATGACTTTTCTTTCATAATATATAAATGGAATAATGAAAAAAATATGAAAATACAGGAGAACGGCAATTATAAGACCATTTTTCTCCTCTATTTTTTTATTTATTTATTTTTTTTTGCAGAAGGCAAGTCACTCTGCCACCTTCAAAGTGACCCTCACCACTCCCATATACTTATATAAACTCCAAGTTGGCAGGGTCCTGGGTTTGAGACTTGGTAGGAGTGATGTGCAGAACAATGTCAGAAAGGCGGAAGGCGATTAAATCAGGTTTGTGCTCCACTTAAACCCATGTTATTACATAAGCTTTGTGGCACATGTGATAAGTACGTACTACTAGATAGGTAAGGGTTCTAATCTCATAAAGGGCAAGTGTGTGTGTGTGTGTGTGTGTGTGTGTGTGTGTGTGTGTGTGTGTGTGTGTGTGTGTGTGTAAATATTCCTCTTTGCAACATTGTGTCTGTCTTGCCTATCTATGTGCAATGGTTATGCGAGTACTTCATCACACTGAAAATTCATAACATTGAATTTCGTAACACTGAGACCAAAACATCTAAATACCAAAACATTGAAAACTCAGAACATTGAGAGTGTGCTTCCTAACATTGAAAACTGCAATGCATATGTAAATAACACCCTGTCCACCTATAACAACACCTAACTAACAAACACACTTTCTACTATGTTTCTATAGGGGTGAGTAAGCCCCGTGCACCCCCTGTGAGGGGCTCTGCCCCCCACACCCCTCCAGTAAATTAAATATACAAACATTGAGGTTAGGAAATTAACTTTTTTCTACTCTAGTGCAATCTTGGAGTTGGTATATTAAGTTTACAGGGGGTTGTGGGGTGCAGAGCCCCCGACATGGGGAGTGCATGAGGGCTTGCCACCCCCCTTCACAGAAACTTAGTAGAAAGTGTGTTTGTTAGTTAGGTGGTGTTGTAGGTGGAGGTGATATTATTTACTTATGCAATGTAGTTTTCAATGTTATGATGCTCACTTTCAATGTTCTGAGTTTTCAATGTTTTGGGGTTTCAGTGTTTTGAATTTTCGATGTTATGGTCTCAATGTTATGAAATTCAACGTTATGAAATCTCAATGTTATGAAGCAGACCCATGGTTATAAATTTAGATAAACTCCGTGGTGCATGCGATAACTACTGCGAGCTATAGTGTGTACTTATCACACTTGGGAGAAGAGCAAATACTCTGAGAAACAGCAATATCATGTCAGCACATGTATGTCTGCATTTTCTCTCACTCAGTCCAATATACAACAGCTCTCACTAACAAATTATGGAATTAGAAATGTTTGCCAGAAATAAAACTGAGTTTAACTTACTCAAGCCTAAAACACCTTCTTGTATACTTTCAATCCACAACTATACCTCTTTATGGTGCCCAGAAATGTTATGGGCTTGCCTTCATCAACTAAGTAACTCACCAGCTAACAATAGGCAGTATTAGTAACAGGAAGTTGTTATTAAGAAAAATACACTAAGATTGTTAGTCTAGGATGTCTTGCAGTGCAGAAATTAATCTTTGTCACTCATTATTCACATTTTCATATTTATGCTCATATTTTCAGAACCAAAACATCCACATTTTATTTAGGTGCATATTATGAAACACTGATGTGGGAGACTGGACACTTCACTGAAAATGCTCATTATATCACACTATACTGGAAAATATTAGTTTGTCAGTAATTATGAAAATAAGCAATATTGCCATATGTATTTCATTCTTCAAAAAACAAGTGACATTACCTGAAACCTTAGATGTTGTGGAACAGAACTGTCTTTAACACTGGAATTGAAAGCTGCACATCTTGAGAGCTAGCCAGTATTATTTGCATTACTAATTTTATAATAAAGCATATATTTTCATAATTCTGTAAATATCTCAATAAAGATTTACTTACAGAGGAATTTCTTGTTGCATTTGAAAGCTTATTTCTGGTTAACAAAAATGTACTAACAATATATGTTTAGATTGTTTAGTTTTCAAGATATGAAAGTTTGTTTGTGAAAGTTTAGAAAAAGTATAACGTGAGAATTTTGTTCAATATAATACATTACACTTTTTATAGAAAAGACTGAATGCACGGACTATTTTTAAACAAGAAACATGTTTATTGAATTATCATTTATGACATAGGTAATCATGTATTTATGTAAATAAAAGCAAACCATATTGACATATTTCCATTTGCAAACATTCATTATCATCATCCCCCTTTTCTCCATTTTTTCTACATGGGGTCAGGGTATTGTGTTAACTGTCACCAACTCTCTCAATTCAGTGTCACACTCCTGCCTTTTTCAACACTCATGCCTGACTGTCACAGATCTTCTTTCACACAATCCATCCACCTCTTTGCTGGATGCCCTCATTTCCTCTTACCTTCTTCCTGTGTGTCCCAAATCTTCCTCACCAGATTGTCTTCTGCTTTTCTACACATGTGTCCAAACCATAGTAATCTGTTCTCTTTGATCTTTTCTGTAGTTGGAGCTACTGTGACTTCTGCTCTTATGTTTTCATTTTTTCATCTGTCCCACAGTGTGCATCCTACCACCTTTTTCAGGTACTTCATCTCCATCACCTCTAGCTTCTTCAACTGTTCTGCCTTTACTGCCCAGGTTTCTGTACCATACAGTAGTACTAGTTGCACCAATGTCTTGTACCCCTTAATTTTCAGCTTCTTTGGCATTCTTCTGTCATAGACAACACCTGATACTGTATGCCAGTTGGCAGCAGTCAGACTGATTCTAGCTTTGTCCTCCTCATTCAGACTGCCCTTCTCCCCAACCACCTCTCCCCGATACTTGAAGCTGTTTACCTGTTCCACTATCTTCCCTTCTATCTCTATTCTCAGCTTCTTCTGATTTCCCCAATTTACTGCCATTGCCACCATCTTATCTGTGCTTAGTTTCATCCATTGTGCCTTCAGATTTACATTCCATTCTCCTATCCTTTGCTGAAGTTCTAGCTCAGAGTCTGCTTGTACTGCCACATCATCTGCATAGAGCAGCTTTATTGATCTGTCCCCTCCAACCTGTTTGCTAATGTAGTCCATCACTAGTATGAACAGCAGTGGACTCAGAGCTGAACCCTGGTGTACACCCAATCCCACTGGGAATCCCTCTGTGAGACTGAACCCTGTAAGTACTTGAGTCACTGGGTTCTTGTACATAGCCTGCACTAATTCTACCAATGTTTCTGAGACTTCAAACCACCGCATTACTGCCCAGATCAGCTTTCTTGGGAACTTGTCATATGCTTTCACCAAGTCTTGTAATGCCCATTTGGGCACTCTCCTCATCTATAGCTTCTTCTCAAGTATCTGTCTCAGTGCAAACATCAGGTGAAGTGTGCTGCATCCTGATCTGAGTCCAAACTGCTCATCTCCCATCTTACATTCTACTACTCTGCATATCCATTTATCACTCACCCTCTCCAGAACTTTCATGCAATGTGGTAGGAGTTTGATGCCTCTGTACTGCCCACAGTTGTGGATGTCCCCTTTGTTCTTGTACACTGGCAACAGTATGCTTATTCTCCAGTCATCTGAGATACGCCTTTCTCTCCACACTGCTATTAGTAACCTCAGGAGCTATTTCTGTCCTATCTCACTCAGCATCTTTATCATATCTGCTGTGACCTCATCTGAGCCTGCTGTGACCTCATCTGAGCCTGCTGTGACCTCATCTGAGCCTGCTGCTTTCCCTGACTTCAACTTCCTTACTGCTGTTCTTACTTCCCCTAAGTTGAGCTTCTCTTCTTCTCTCATTGTAGGGTGTTTTTGTGGCAGTACAGCTTCTGTGGGGTTTTCTTCATTCAGAAGCCACTGGACATACTCCTTCCATCAGCCTTTGATGTCCTGTGGACTGGTGAGCAGGTTGTTGCTGGCATCCCTTATGAAGGTTGTCTGACTATCTACTTTATCTTTCTGTCTTTGCCTTGCAACCTGATATAGTTCCTCTGTGCCCCTTACTGAGTTGCAGATATTGTACAACACATATAATCTTCTATGCAGTTATTGTCAATCAAACATTACAAAGCTCATTCCTCAGTTCCTGCATTCCCTTAAACATCATTCCTTCTCCAAAACATTATTTTGCATGTATTGTCCCCACAATGTATATTATCACTATAAAGAATATTTCTTACTGATAACATTGCTATTTTAACAGTTTTAATAGCTTTTATTGTTCACAAAATATTTACATTTGTTTATCTCATGCTTTTATTCATACTTTATTTTTCAGAAAATGTTCTGGAAAGCAAGATGTATGTGGCTGCTATAGCTGTGAGATTCCACACCACATAAGTGTGAGAGGCTATAATCAATGTTATACATAGCTGAGTACAAGAAATAAGAGAGCCTACAAACTGTCAGTTAGGACAAGAGATAGTCATGGTGTGGTAGATAGCCTTTTAAATTAAGACAATTACCTATGAATTACCTGCTTCCTGTAGTCCGAGGTTTGATTCCATCAGCCTTCATTTGACTATTGACAGACTGAGCAACTCTATTGACCAGACAGTGCTCTAGGGCAATTGGGCACTTGGGTCTGGCTCCTTAATTTTCTTATAGATCACATGCCTAATACATATCTATGCAAGTAAGAGTTTAAGGACTGTAATGCTATGAATGCATTTAAAAGAGTGGTGTATTTCAGGCTGAACAGTACACCATAGCAACCAGAATCTAGCTCTCAAAAGGGGAAGAAGGATCAGTCTTGAGGCATATCAATGTGACCCAATGTACCATACTGTTGCAAAACACAGAAGGACTAGATTAAGCAGGTTTTATTATATTACAACATAAATTCACATAGTAAAGTCAGTATTGTTTTCATATGGATTCATGTGATCGTGTTACAATTTTGTTTCTTAGAGGATTAGTTTAGATGAAGACTGTAAGCTTATGATTTTTTTTTGAAAGACTCATGTTCACAGCAATAATAACCAGAGGCATTAATGGTGAATAATGAAGACCCTCTCCTTCTTTAAAGATGAATGTTTGTAAGATTGTTAATTGGGTATAACAGTATAATAATTTTTCTTTTAAGAAATGCTACGCAGTTTGCAAAACCAACTTTCAACACTTCATGCTTTATGATCTCACAGACTTTAACAAATTGTGCAGAAGCCTATATTTTTATTGCTTAAATAATAATTACCTGCACGCATACTTCTCAACTGACCCTGATTTCACAGAATGTCCTTAATATCGTCTCATATTTTTGCCCTGTCCTTTGTAAAAAAAATTTAGATTTTCCAGTAAATGACTAAGGATTACAGTTAGTCAAATATACCAGACACAGCAGTTGTACACCTCTTGTTCTGAGCAATTTTATGCAAAATTTCTATTAACTTTTAAGTGAATTGTAATGGCATTTAAAAATTCCCTATTTTGGGCCTTTATTTGTTATTTTAAGCTTACTCTATAACTCTTGAGCAATGAAGATGGGAGCTATGCACACATGGCTGGTTTCTAATACAATTCCTATAACTCTGCTAAGTCCAGAACTGTGCATTAGCAATAACACAGTCAACAACAGATTTAGTTAGAATCAAACTATTCAAGTGTAGGATATATGTTATTTGAAGCTTGTTACCATACATATTTCTCAACTGCCAGTTATTAGTCAGAAAATACTGAAATATTCTCCCAAAATAACACAGTGCCATGAAATCCTGAGTAGCACCATTAAACCATGATTTATTTCAGCCTTGTTTCATCCCCTCACCAACCCTGCATGATACAAAACTAATGCATTGACATACAACTTCAGAGTTTCGAGTCTGTGATCAGTAGACTACTGTATAGAAAATAACTGCTAAACTAAAACAGTAGGACTCCCTGGTAGTTTTGGTTTACACAGTGGTCCCTTCCAGTAGACAGATTAGATCATTAATAACTCCATCATTCATTGAAGTTAGAAGTAAGGATTTAATTTGTTATGAAGAACTGGGAAGAGCCACACAAAGTCAAGGATGGTTATGAAATTAGTGAATTTCTCCATCATATATGCCACAGGTAACTAAACAGAGGACAGTTATGTATGAATCATGAATGGTCAAAGTCAGAGCTGCACAAAAAACCCTGGATTAGGTAAATACATTATAGCTTTCTAGTTTATTTTATGCCATGGATGGTACGCAGCTATTTATAAATGTGATCTATGACTGTGTACAGAATGTGGCATGGTGATGGTTGTAAAATAACACACAAGTGCAAACGTATTATCATACCACACACACACACACACACACACACACACACACACACACACACACGCACACATGCACACGCACACACACGCACACACATGCACACACACCTCTCCCCATTAAAGGGCTACACTTAGGGTTATCTCCTTTCCCATTGGGCACTTGTATGCTGTGAAAAAAAAATGAAAAGCAACAAATGTCCTGCAATTTTAAGAAAAAAAATGCTAAGTTTTCTTTAACAGTTGCCTACTACAAATATTTTGTGTGTGTAACATCTAAATGTTACATGAAATGACATAAGCAACTGAAATAAGAATAGGTTTTATTTTGGTAAAAACATGAAGTTCAGTCCTTTGCATTGACTGAGAGGTTTGTCCTGTGAAATCTCATATTTCAACAAAAAATGTCCCACTTTAGGAATTTGAAAAGGTGGCATCCTTAGCTACACTGAACCTTCTTAGACCCAGGACATGACAACGGCAGCAAGGCTGTAGCAAGTATGAGTATTATTGGCTAATGTTTCTTTGTAAACAAAAATTAATAAGCCTTTTGGTTTATGCACTTGGGCTTCAGACCAGTTGTTTTATATTAAGAAGGTTTGTGGTCTGCACTCTTGTGCAAGACAGGTAGCTTACATCCTTCTAAGTTGGGAGTTGCTGATTGAAGGCTTAGTGGCTGTTACTCTAAAAGTGTATTAGTTCTGGTGACTCAGGCCAGTTGTTTTACATTAAGAAGTTTTGTGGTCTGCACTCTTGTGGGAGGAGAAGGTAGATTCTGCCCCTCTGAGCTGGGAATTTCTGGTTAATGGCTTATTGCGCCTGCTTATTTGAACTGTTTCTTTCTGAAATTGGTGTGCCTTGTTTGCTGTAGCATTGACTAGATTCAGACCTGCTGAATCTAGATTTGTTTGTATAACTTGACCACTAATCCAGGACATCTTTTTTGGAGGAAAGTTCCCCTGCACCCTAGTGGCAGGAGTGTGCAGCTAGAACTTGTCTGATTGAAGACTGCTGGAACAGGGCTCAGTTTTGAGATTTTTATTGGTTAATTGGGTAATTTGTTTAAATCAGTTTTCTCATTTGCTACTGTTATATTAAAATCATTTTTTCTAGCTTGATTTCCCACCTTTCCTGTTACTAGAGAAGTCCAGATACAGATTTTCTGTATTCAGGACTGTATTGTAGTTTCTGAGTTCCTCCAGACCTTTCTGTGTTAGAGGGATGTCTCTTAGCTTATCAGTGGAAGTGGTAAGCACTAGGTAGCCTATCTACCACAAGAAGAGTGGTTTCTAGCTCCCTTCCCACTTTCTGCTTTAAACGCCCATGTTTGCACAGGTTTATGTGCCGTGCAGCGCCACTAAGCTAGGGTAAACTATTACCGGTGCCAAGGGTAAACTATTACCGGTGCCGGAAAGTCTGCTCTTCGATTTTTCACTTAGATCTTGCTAGTTCTCTTCTGTCTTGCATCGAACTAGCTTATTTGCCAAGCACTTCATCTGGCTTCTTGTAGGAATTATTGTAGCACACATAAGTGCTAACAGCACTAAACATCCTATAAGGAAACAGCTCCAATTCTTATTAATAATGACCATCCCTCCTGGCATGTCTAAATGTCAGTTCCCTGTGCTTTCTCTTATTACCCTGGTGAACTTGGGCATTCTGAGGCAATGTAGCAACTGCCTCATGTACACAGACAACCCTCTCCTCTTACCTCCCAACACTCAGACTTGTGAGAGATGCACTTATATATCTAAACTGGAAGAAGTGCACTCTCAAGCCAATACTGGAATAGCTGGTCATGAGGAGAAGGTCAACACTTGCACCACACCATATGGAACACAGAGCCCTCCAGAACACCCACTATCACAGCTCTCACATAAAAACCCAAACCACACACCCACCTTTGCAGAGACTCTCAATAGAAATCTACCCAAAGAGCAGAGACCTCCAAATTAGAAAAGCACCACAGCACAGCACAAATCACATAGCTCACCTACACAGTGTGCCCCTCAACCTAAGCCCATAAGGCAAAACAGCTTGCCCAATACACTAATCATAGCTGACTTGATAGTGAGGCACACTGATGTCCCACTCACTAGGTTGAATAAGGAGAAGGTAACAGTCAGCTGTCTCTCGGGTGGAACAAGTACAAGTATGACTCTGTCATTGTCCATGTGGGTGTGAATGACCTGAGATGCACCTCCCTAGACTACCTAAAAAGAGACATGGAGGAGCTCTTGGATTATGTGGCCCAGGGAGGTATGACCCTAGTCCTGACAAACATCCTACAGTCGCCCAGAATGATACTGCAGTACAAGCAGAAAATGATTGACTTCAACAATTGGCTAAGCTTCTGGTGTCATTTTAAGGGGATCCAGTATCTGTCTGCTTGGGATGACATAACTGACAGACCGATGCTTTGCCAGAGATGGCCTGCATCTGTCACCCCTAGGTTTCCAGATACTGGCTAAGGTTATTGCCACCCCTATAGTGCCTTCTATAGGCAGTGTTCCAAAGACCAAATTACCACCTTAACAGCTATAAATGCAATCTGAGAGTAACACTGCTCAACGCTAGATGTCTAAATCTCAAGATGCACTCACTCAAAGCACTTCTCAAAATGGAGAACATCGACATTTGTGCTGTAGCAGAAACCTGGTTTAAAGCAGCAGAAAACACCCCTGCACTACCAGGCTATAACTCATTTCACACCTTTCAGCCCCAGAACATGGACCGAAGCTCCAAAGGCGGTTACGTCTTCATATTCATAAAGGATATGCACACCTCTAGACTAGCAGCCCAGCATAATGCATAGGAGATACTTCAGGTACAACTAACAGTGGGTAAGATGGCAATTCAGGTCATAGCCTGCTCTAGATCCCCAACTATGTCCTAAGACACTAACTCTATGTTCCTAAGCACCCTGAAAATGATTAGGGTCCAACCCAACACTTTCATACTGGGTGACGTCAGCTACCACTCCATCAACTAGGAAAACTACTCATGCACCAATACACTTGCCCGCTTCCTGGAATTCATTAATTCCAATGCGCTGGACCAGCTCATTCTTACCCCCACTAGAGGAAGCAACATCCTTGATCTGGTTATTACTAACATGGGCAACTGTTGCTCAACACCAATAGTCAATTCCTCCCTGGTTAGATCCGATCACAAACTAATTACCACCAGCAAAGGCAACCACCATGAAAAACTTCTCCAAAGCTGACTTTGGGCTCCTAAAAGCAGAGACGGCTAAATTCATGGCACCCATGCAAATGGGAAAATAGGTGCATGACCACCAAATCATACACCAATGCACTGTACAAACACGTATATAAATGCATGGGACTAGCCATACCCAACAGAAACAAGATGCTCTCCTCCAAAAAAAGGAAGCCAATCTGGTGATCCCCTGCCATTAACAATCTCTACAACAGAAGGAAGAACTGTTGCTGAAGAAAGTGAAGTCCCAAGACAGTAAAAACTCCCTTATTAGCCTCAACAAAAAGATAAAATCCCTCATCAAAACCACTAAAGCTACCTATGAAGGCAGAATTTCAGCAGACACTAATAACAATAACAAAGCCTTCTACAGTTGTATTAAGAATCTCCACAGCAATACACAGATTTGCTCTGAGTTATTGCACAATGGTATCTCCTATACTGAGCAAACAGATATATCCAACATATTGGTTGACAGATTCAGTGCCAATTTTACCCCTCTTGCCCTCCTAAAGGACCAATCTCAATACCGGAAGAATGCCAGGCACCCAGCATTACTGCAACACAGGTTAAAGCTGCATTGTCCAAGGGCAAGAATACAGCTTCCATGGGACCCAATAATATCCCTTGCTGTGTTCTACATGAACTACAGCCTCACCTCAGGCTTTGTCCCTACAGAATAGTGCACTGCTACAGTCATCCCTCTCCATAAAGGGGGAGCGACTACAGACCCTGGGAATTATCACCCCATTAGCCTGATGAGTCTGATATGTAAGGCTATGAAGTGCATGATCATGGACCTAATTAATAAGGATATAGGGAATCTCCAAACTCTGGATCCCACGCAGTTTGGTTTTGTGAAAGGTAGATCATGCCTGCTTAACCTGGTTGACTTCTTTGAGTCAAGCACCAGAGCTGTGGATGAGAGCAAGGCAGTTCATACAGCCTGCCTTGATCTGGCCAAGGCCTTTGATACCATTCCACACTCAGGAATTATTGATAGACTTACCAAACTAGGCATCAACCCCTATATCACTAGGTAGGTTACAGACTGGTTCACAAATAGGACCCACAGAGTGAAAGTAGCAGACTCCAAGTCAGACTATCGACCAGTCACGAGTGGAGTCCCACAGGGATCGGTCCTGGGTCCTCTCCTGTTTGGCATCTACTTCTCAGACATCCAGGCCAACATGGAGGGACTCTGGCTGACCAAGTTTGCTGACAATTGCAAGCTGGGAGCCATTATTAACTCCCCAAGTGATGTAGACATCCTACAGAAAGGCCTCATTGAGGCCAACGACTGTTGTCAAAACCACAGATTTTCTAGAGTTTGTGGTCAAACACTCTTCGGAGACCATAGAATTTCTGAATGTAAAGCTCCATCTACACCCTGATAGAGGTATCCATACAGGAATTCATAAAAAAGAAACCTGGAGAAATCATTATCTGCATAGGGGGAGTATCACCCGGGACATATCTTTGATAACATCTTTGAGAATCAGATCTTAAGAACCTCAAGATTATGTACTGAGAATGAAGAATTTGTAGCAGAACAGAGAAATATTGAGACATATTTAAGTAAAAGATCTTATAAAAGAAAGAATTTAAGACTGAAGCATGACCTACAGGAATTAAGGAGAGGAAAGGGACGTCCCTACTTCTCTGAACCTACATCGAGTCATCATGAGAGTCTGGATTCTAAATCTCAATCACAGCAACTTAAATGTTTGTTAACATACACTGCTGACAATAAGCAAGTATGTGAAGTTATTAGGAAGTTCTGGCCAGTATTGACAACTGATGACAAAATAAAAGACATCGTAGGGGAACAGCCTAGATTCCTATATAAGAATAAGAATAATTTGAAACGTCTCATTTGCAACAAAGATGGTTTTGAAAGAAATAGGCCCAATTCTAACAGAAAGGGCACTTTCAGATGCCTGAGATGCAAAGCCTGCAACTCCACTGACAGCTTCAATACTTTTGTACATCCATACTCCAGGCAACAGTACAATTTTAATGTTTATGCTGATTGCACTAGTTCCCACATTATATACATAGTGACTTGCTGCCAATGTAGTGCTTTCAATGTTGGCAAAACAGATCAACGTCTTAAGGAACGTATCCTTAGACATTTAAGGGTCATCAAACAGGAAGATCCCAATAATGCCTTAGCAGCCCATATAGTACAGTTTCCTTCACATCACTTTGTATTTAAGGCTACAGAGGCAGTCTGTCAGACCACAAGAGGAGGCAATGTTCATAATCGCACAGAGCTAAGGGAAACATGCTGGATAATTAATTTAAGAGCGAACAGATTACCAGGCTTGAATACCATTGTGCCATTAAAACCTGTGCTTAGGAATACGATCAGCAAGCTTACTTGAATGTTGCTTCATTCATATAATGTATTCACATACATAGCTACTAGTTTTTTCATATACAATCTCATAGTAAAAGAAGTACTGCGCCTTTAATTATAATGAAGGAAATTATACCTCTTTGCTAGCTGGCCTCCTTTTGGTTTGCAACAAGGGCATGTCACAGATGAATGGCTGTGATGCCTTATAAATACAAAAGCTGAACAGTCCTTTTTTACGATCTGAGGAAGACATATTTGCCGAAAGTGCTTATCTGAAGACTGAGGACTGCTTGTTTTATGTTATATTCTTTTTTATGAAAGTTTTGATTTTATTATCAAGTTTGACTGCCGTGGTGGACAACAGGAGTTGTTAATAGTGTTTGCCTTTTCTTTTTCTCGTTGTTGTCCTTCACAGTGTAAGAAAGTTTTTTACCTGTTGTCAAAACCATGGCCTTAAGCTTAATGCCAAAAAATGCGGTGACATTCCCTTTGGGAAAAACTCAGTTCCCACTAATTACCACATTGATGGTAGCCCACTAAACACTGAAGACATTATAAGAGATCTGGGGGCACAGGTTTACAACAATCTCTCCTTCGACCACCACATTGCCACTGTGGTCAGAAAGTCCTTCTATGTGGCACATCTCATTACCAGGTGTTTTCCATCCAAGAAGAAAGCAGTCATCATCTCTTTCTACTCTTCCCTCATTAGACCAATCATTGAGTATAATGCCCCATTTGGCATGCACCTCACTAAACACCTGCAACAGCTGGAAAGGCCACAAAAGTACCTCACGAAGAGGATCCTAGGCCTTAAACACATGCCCTTCATGGACAGACAAAAAAAACTCCAGCTTTTCTCTGTCTCATATCATCTATTAAGAGGCGATCTCTGCTTGACTTACAAAGCCATGTCTGACCCAGCCCTGTTAGAAATGTTACACCTAAAGAAATCCCAAACGCTCTGCACCACACACTCCAGGGACATCAACCTCATTACCACAATCAACAGAACATGCTGGAGGGACAGGTTCATAACCCAGAGATTGCCCATGCACTTCAAGCAGAGCACCTCACTGGCCCTATTCAAGAGAAATTTTGATGAGTGGATGGGAAATAGAAAGTTCACTCTGGGGATCACTCCAGTGACTCTACTTGACAGAGGCACCGGGAACTAATGGTGGCATGATGCCAGGGCACTTCTATGGGCTAGGCTTGTAAAAGCTCCAGGGCCATTGGCCTAGTACATACCTATGAACCTATATACTCATGAGATGAAAGGCCAGGATACCAAATTGTTGTTTAGTAAAGAATATTTTGAAGCACATTAGAATATTTTCTTTTTCATTTATCTTTGTAATTAGGAGGAGGGGGTGACAGTTTTTTTTTCAGAAGTTTGCTGCAAGTACACCAGCATCTCAGAATAGTGATTTAGCTTTTAACTACAGGACTTTTCCAGTTAATAAACACATAACAGCTCCAGTCTAGGATAGGAAAGAATAGTGCTTACTTCCTCTTACTGCTCAATGCATGCATAACTAAGTATTTACACATATATTTGCCTTCTCACAATTTGCATGGAACGTGTTCTTGTTTTCTGACATCAGTAAGTGCTTATTTCATATTTCTTGCATTTGTTTTATGGCTGTACCATTTCTAACACTATGCTGATTTCTAAATTACATTTTTCAAATAAGCTGTATTTACCTTTTAACCAACCTTAGGAATCAGCATGCTGGCTTTGCCAACAAATCATCTATTTCTGTTTTAAAAAAGTGGAATAATGAGTCCAAATAAAAAAAAAAAACTAATAAATGGCTGACGTAATGAAGATTTTTGAGAAAACTTTGTCACAGAAAGGGTAACAGTTGTTTGAGGGTTTACCAGCTCAGCACCCTGTGGAACTTTATTCTTAGTTAAAAGGATTTTACTTTTATTAAAAAAAAAAAAAGAAACATGACAACACATCATGAGCTACCACTAAAGAACTATATTTAAGAAAACAGTTTTGCCTTAGCTTTAGCAGGTTCATCTAATAGACTGTTTTGTAGTGGTTTACTCTTGAATCCTTGAAAATGCCTGGTTTTATAAGGCTTTCACCAGATTTTATTAGCCAGTTTTGTATCACGTTATATGAGAAACTGTCTGCCTTTGTGAGGTTAACATTCCTTGAAGCAAATTATTAAATCTTTTTTACATTACTTTTTTCCAGTTTTTTTTTTTTAACTAAGAATGAGGTTCCATAAGCTGCTGAACTGGTAGACCCTCATGGGTATTTCAGGAATATTCAAATAAGGGACTAACCTCTAAGCTTTGCGATTGGCTCCTTGTTTTTCCATCTCATAGATTTTTCTCCAATCAGCTCACCTCTACCATTGTCTTTAATTGTCTTTAAAAAACTGACCTGTTGAACAAAATGTATCAGAACAAGAACACTTGTCCATCTCCTTACTTAACTGAATAAACTAACTGAAACTTCAACAAGGCATCTTTATTCCACAAGGAGGGTATTAGAGAGAGTGAGAGAGTCTCCCACATCTTCTAGTTAAATTGATTTATTTTATATGGACTAATTCCTTGTACTCTGTTCCATGTTAAATGTTAAAAAATACAGGGTATAACCAACATGTCATATACAGACCGATTAAAAGCCCTATCACTGTATTCATTTTCCTAAAGATTACTGAGGTGTTATCTGTGCCTGGCCTACAACTCAGTGTCTGACGTAGCCCTGAAGGAAATGTTGCATATTCACAAACACAACAGCTCAAGTGTTACCCAATCCAAAGATCTAAACCAGTGGCAGTGTGTAAAAATAGTCAAAACCCACTTGTTGACCCTTGTTATTTCATAGTTTCATAGTAGTGTACTAGGCTATCTGCCCTGGGGCACTTACAAGCCTAGCCAACAATGATGTGGCTTACGCCACCCCGTATTATACAGTTGCGCCTCTCAAGTAGTGACACATGTGGGACCCCATTATTTAGTAAACTATACCTCTGTCTAGTAGTGACACTGAGGTGACTCCCGGGGTAAACTTATGATCTCCCATCCATGCATCGAGATTTTTCTTGAACAGTGCCAATGAAGGGCTCTGTCTCACATGAACTGGGATTTTGTTCCAGAGTACGGGTAACCTCTGTGTTATGAATCTATCCCTCCAGCATGTTTTATTCATATTTGTGCAGAGGTTGAAATCTTTACCTCGCGTGGTTCTGGTGGATCTGGATTTTTTGAGATGGAGCATGTCCATCAGTTCTTGGTTGGACATGGCCCTATATGTTAGGCACAAATCACCTCTGAGCAGGCGGTATGCTACTGAATAGAGCTGGAGTTTCTTTAATTTAGCTGGATAAGGCACATGTTTGAGACCCATGATCCTCTTGGTGAGGTACTTCTGGGGTCTTTCCAGTTGTTGCATGTGCCGGGTGAGATACATCCCAAATGGAGCATTATATTCAATCATGGGCCTGACAAGGGAGGAATATAGAGGTACAATGACCTCCTTTGATCTGGATGAGAATCCCTTCATGATGAGATGGGCAAGGTAGAATGTCTTTCTGACCACTTTGGCAACATGGTTCCCTAGGGATAGAAAATTGGGTAAAATATGGGTAAAACTGGCTACGCTTGTAAAGGCTCCTGAGCCATTAGCCTAGTAATTTCCTATGAACCTATTTAAAGGCTGCTGTGGTTGATAGCATATTATATTCCCATTAAGCTATGAACTTAACAATATTGTAATGAACAAGCCATACTGACAACAGTGGTGTACACAAAGGAAACTGTAATTATGGTCCTGGTGACCCAAGTTTGATTAGTAACTCAGGTACATTTATGGTGTTTGGCGGGGGGGGGGGGGTGCAGATGGATTTGTAGACTAGAATCCATCAGAAAATAGGTGGCACACCACATCTTGGGGGATTACAGCCCAACAAACCACTACCCAGTGGCTGAGTAAATTAATAACTGCATAAGAGATTGTACTTACAGAGGAAGACATATTGAGTGACCACACTGATCTGGGAAACTTGCTACCTTCTACTGTGTATGGGGTTAAGCTGGTAAAATGTCATCATAGCAAGTATGTTGTCAGAGGGACAAGGAGCTCTTATGACCTGCTTTAATGATGGCTCCTCCAGATGTTTCATCTCCTTGGTTCGGGGGATTCTTACTCAAAAAAGTTGTATGTCTACTTGTGGAAGTCTTAATACTCAGCAGGGATAAGTAAAAAAAAACCTAGGGAAAAGGCACTGTCCATGAACATCATGAAGTGCACTAATACAACATTTGGACAAACTGTTCCTGTTAAGCTCCCATTCTTATGTCTTAATATCGTGATCATTAATGACAATATAAGATTAGTAAGGAAACACAGTAATGAAATTTCAGAGTTCAAACTGGGCAAGTTGCTCCTTCCTTTTATTTCCTCAATAACCTTCATTATTCACAATGTTGGCATTAAAGTCTCCCACCAGGAAGCATCATCTACAATGGCTAACTATCACCATTTATTGATTTTACAAGCAGGATGAACCATCTGAATAGCTATTAGGCAGAAGCAGGTTTGTAACTTTCTTACAATGAGTTGATCGTTTCATATTGACAGAATCTAAAGTGCTGTGGAAGCCAGCCAAAGGCTTGCCGGCATCCCTATACAAGCATGGCACTCTGCCCTTAAAGAGGAACTCTATAATTAATAATCAGCCTACTCAAGTTAAATATTTGTTTTAAGAATCTATTTTGTGTTCAGAAGTAAGACAAAATTAAAACTGCATACACATTTTGACATTTCACATATGTTCTTGCTGTTTATCATCAATATGGTGACATTTCTCCTTGCAAAGGCAAATTTCATTTCCAGAGGATTATTCACTCCCTCTGTTACCAGACATTTAACTAGCAAAGTACCTAACACCCCACCCCACCCCAGCACACTCTGTATTGTGGATGGTGAGTTCAAAGAATGACTCCAGACACATTTGGGCTAAAATTGATTAAGAAATATTCACTAATGGTGAATGTCACTTCCACAGCCTTGAGTCCATGTTGAGTTTCAATTTCTGTATTCTGGAAAAGGGTTCTCAGTCTTTCAAAAACAATTATTCTCAGTGTATCGTGTTCTGTGGGTCATTTTCCTCCCACTCAGATTTGCAAAATCTGACCCTAACAGCAGGAAAAAAGCTCTGGTAAAATACATATGATCTGCACAAGAGGGCATAAACCCCTCAGCCATAAGATTATCGTCCAACATATTCTGAATCAAGGTTGTGAGGCAAGGCATCAATTCACAGAAAAATAATGAAAGTGGTTGCTTTTTATGAAAACAAATTTAACAGTGATCAATGAGGTCTTTGTTATGTGGATTTTTGAAGTGGCAGATGCAGATGTCAAGCAAAGAAGAGAGAACAATAAGCTTGCTCCAGACAAGAACCATAGCTCGGTTATCTGGTGCCCTGTGCAGTTCCCCAAGTTAGCACCCCTCAACTCAAAGTTGTGAAGCATAAAAATATGTTACCCTGAAGTTGTAGCAAACTGTTTGCTACAAATGTAACAAGAATCTTGCAACTATTACATTACCACACAGTAAGTGCTTCAGTCTTGACTACAAATGCAGCATTAGCATTCATTTCTGAATGCCAGATCTGCACTACCTTATCATTAGCATTTACCAATCACTCACTCTAATACCATGAACCCAAGGAAGCTGCCACCTTAATCCCATCCTATTTATACCTCAACTATGTATGATGCATTTTACATGAGTGTAAGTATTAGATTCTTATTGATATTTGCTGAGCAAAGTAATTTACTGAATGAAGATATACTATGCTGGCCTGTCTCTAAAGCCTTAGAACAATTGTCATAAGTTTTGTCCGTATATATTCCTTATCAGGGTAACAGTAATTTAGACAGCATAATGTGCATTTCTTCTTTGAGCAGTGTGATGGGCCCCTACTCCAGGCCAACAATCAAGGAGATTCAATCCTTACCACTAACTCTGGTGAGGGACGGTCACTAACAGCAAAGATAGATTCACACAGTATTTTCAGATGCAGCTTCCTGCACCCAGAACAATTTTCCTTAAGAGCCCACAGGGAGAACACTCAAAACCTGGGGCTGAACTCTTTCTCTCTCTAGACCTACACAAAACTCCACACTGACCACTTCAGAGCTCTGTATCTCTGTTCCCAGTAGCTGACAGACACACTTGGATATTTGAGCTTCACACACACATACACACCTGGGAAAAGCTGGCAGAGATTTACTAGCTGTGCTCCTTTCTGCTCAGACTCTGAGGTAATCACACTACCACCGTCAGCTTACCTAAAGCTCTTACAAAGGGAACCCAATTATACGGTGTAAAATTAATACCAATATAATTGGTAGGGTGTGACCAAAGCAGACAGGCTTTCAGGAACGGCCACTGTGTCACTAAAACAGACATAATTACCGTCAAGATGTTAAAAATATTCTCTAAAGGACCAGCCACAAAAAAGGTACTAAGGCATTTAGTGAAAAAATAATAAAACAGAAAATAGAAAAATATGAAATACAATAAACAACAGATTTTCCACCACAAAGATATAAAATATAAGACAGTTGGATAGTTTCTCACAGGTGCAGAAAACAATACTAAAGTATTCTTACTAAATGTCCCTAACTGACTAAAGAATTACTTACTGTTCCTTGACTACTTACTAAAGCAAAGCAAGCTGATGTGTGTTGAGTGTCTTACCACAGCAAAACCAGATGATGTATGTCATTGTCTGTGTGGATGTGTGAGATATATATCGTGTCAGAAAACTTTCTTATCAGGTTCCAAAGAGCTGCTGTGATTGCTCCAAAGAAACTAGATTCTGGTTAGAGGATGCCATCGACTCTGGTGTCTGCATTCTGGTACAATACACACACAGAGCTTTGCTAAGATCTATGGCAGCACCTGAAAGCTGTAACACAGTTTCAAACTTTCCACCCTTCCATGGTTCTCTGATAAACATACACATTTGATCATTTACAACAATACAACCTAAATTACATGCATATATTCTGTCAAGCAGGATATACTGTTGATACATTTTTAACAAAAGGAACATCACCAATACATTTTAACTCAAACATCTGTACACAGTCTGATAATCAAATAACATAAAATTCTTTACAAAACTCCAGCTATGATGGCATACATACACATACTGCCCTACTCTTCCGTACAGACAGCACTTCCTCATATCATCACAATCATCACCTCTAATCCTTTTTTTGCTCTGTTTCAATCACTTCCAGAGTCACAGATACTGGTGCACACCAAGAATGTTGTGACATAACTGCAGTATTTTGTGATCGTCTGCTTTGAGGTACGACAGCCCTTCTGCCCACTTGCTGAGACTGCTAGTTTCTGTCCTTCCCTTACTTGCATTCATCTGCACTATACCTAAAATATTCTGTGCATGTCTTCTCTGTCCCTTCTTCTAAACTATGTTTAATATTGTCCTTTGCTTCCATTATAATCAAGTCCTTTAGTAAATTATTTTTCATCCTCACTACTGTGAGTAACTTTGGATCATTTTCAAAGAGGCTAATGTTGCTCTTTATTCACTGCTGCTACTCAATCACAAGTAATCTGTGGTGCCATAAGGCTTTTATCACTTTTTGCCATGGGGCTGGATGCAGCACATCAGGTGCCTGGGGTCTATATCAGAACATTGAAGTATTAAAACTTTGAATGTTCTGATATCGAACACTATTCAGCAAATGCTAACAATAGTGAAGTTGCAGAACAGCAAATTCTTTCCTCAACAAAGAATTCAGTTGGCCATTTCTCTGGCTTCGCTATTCTTAGCTCTGTGGTGGAAAGTTACGGGTTGGGTTCAGGTAAGTGTGCGATTGTTTGCACGTTAGGGTTAGGAGCGGGTTAAGTGAGTTAGGGTTAGAGCGCGGGTTAGGCATGTGTGCGATACTGACAGACTTTAGGGTTAGGGGCAGTTTAAGTGAGTTAGGGTTAGGACGCAGGTTAGGTGAGTGTGTGATAGTGACGGACCTTAGGGTTAGGGTTTGGGTTAAGGTAAGTGGGTAGATAGTAGTGTATGTTTAGTTTAGTGTAGCGTTAGATGTAGGAATTTAAGTGTATGTGTGTGGTTGCTGTTTGTCTGATGTGCTTGTGTTGTGTGTATGTGTTTCAGAGCAGGAAATTTTTTCCATGGGAAAAAATTTGCTGTTCTGATTGTTTGATATTTTCATGTTTAGATGTTTTGGGGCCGATGAAATAGCATTTGCTATTTTCATCTTTCGATAACGTGATATAAATGTGGTGCCTGTGCTTTGTCATCATCACTATAGAGATGAGTCTTGCTCTTTATTCCCTCAGATCTGTCTGATTCAGATACACAGAAGAGAGCCACACCCTGGACAGACATCTGTGTTACTCCAAAAATTGCTTTCATAACTCCTGATATTGCCTATCTCACCATAACACTCTGAGACCCACCATTCAGCACTGCAAATATCCAAGTACCTCATTCTTGGGCTTGCCACACCCCCTTCAGTTTTACTTTCAACCTCCCATAGAACAGAATCAAAGTCCTAGCTGATGTCCAGGCAGGCTGCATGTACTGACACTTGCCAATCAAGTAAAGCTGTAGCCTGGTCATAAAACTAGATCTGGATCCACTGACAGCTCCAGTCCATTCAGCACCCATGCTGCTACTCAAACACAGGTCATCTGGGGTGCTATAAGTTTTTTATCCCTTTCTACCAAGGGACTGAATGCAGCCCATTGGGTCCTTGTGCTTTGTTATCCATGAGGATAATCACTTCCCTCTGACCTTCCTCCTCATTATCCTGGTGTCTGTCCAATGTACTAACTATGCTGGCCTCCCTCAATCTCAGCATTACTGTCTCCCCTCGTTTTCTTTCTAAAGACTAAAGCAAGGTATTCATTAGCTGCCTCTGGTTTTCCCAGTCTTTTATGATCCTCTCCCATCTTTGCTCACACAGGCCAGTTTTTCTCCTTCCTTCCTTCCTTCTTCATTAATCTATGTAGATAAAAAACTGTGGTTTCTCCTACTTGATCCCATCTACTTAGTCCCATAATCTTTAGTATTTGCTTCACTTACTGTCCTTGTTACCTTTTTGTTAGTCTGCTTGTACTTTGCCTCCTCTGTCTCACCACTCCTCATTTTGACCTTCCCTTTGTTGCAGTTACTGCACATTCCAGAGTAGCTACAATAACCTAATTTTATTTTTGCTTTTTGCCTATTTCTCAAGCACTCCCCGGTAGTCATAACTACTTCATTCCGGACCTATTCTCATAGTTTATTTATGCACCAATTTGCATCATTGAACACCTCTGCATCTCATCATAATGCACTGTTTTACAGTCCCACACAGGGGTTTATGTTTTAACACTTAACCTTCCTTCATTTTCTAAAATACAGAGTGACATGAGGACTATTTGTTATTAGTGCTTTAACTAGACACCCTTGAAAATAATGCTTTGTATAAAACCATGTCCAAAATTTAATCGTACTGGGACAGTCTTGCACTATGACACTAAGCCCTATATTACCCAGGGACTCAATCGGCTTCCACTCCATCTCTACCCTGGAATTCAGAACCTCTCACTCTTGTCTTAACAAATCCAGCTCCCTTTTGAGTCTAACCCTTTTCATCCTACCTCATTCCTTTATTCCCTTCTGTACTCATCCTATTCTCTCATTCTTTCTGCTGGGAAATAAATGGCATAAGTCCACCATCTCTCCTGCTTCCTCTAATGCAACTGTCTTTCCTGAACAGTTTATTCATGAGAAACATTTATTTATATTTTAGACAGCCTAAGAGTAAGTGAGTGAAATAATGTAACTCTTTAAACTGAAAACTATACAATGTTACAATAAACCAGCCATGCACAGACTGGGTTAGTATTAATATACAGCTATAAGAAATGTTGGCATTGAAAGGGTTACACTTCCTTCCTGTCTCCTGTTCACTGACAATTACAATGTATTAATCAAATTGGATTGGCCTGGGCGTTTCTAACTCACAACTGACTAGAATGGCACTAGTCCCACTTGTATAAGTACCTGCAACTACAGGCCAATAAAAATTATTGTAGTTTTTTTTTTTAACATAGCTTTAATAATTTTATTTTCTTAAACTGTTTGATATAATGGCTCTTTCAGCTGAGGATGCAAAGACTTCTAGTGCTGTTTAGAAAAAATCTATACAGATGTTGAGGATAATGCGGCTGTTGTGTTAAGTAGGTAAGAACATTTGCTAGAGAATGTAAGTGTGTAATATATTGGGTACATTTCTTTTAAAAGCTATATCTTTATGGATATTTTGTAATATTAGTACAAGAAATCTGGATAGAGCTTTAAATAATGGGGTGGATGAAGGCCCAACAAACGGGGACAATTCTTAAATATTGCTCTTCTAAAGTTAGAAAGTTGATAAAATAATGAGTATTCTATTGCATTGCAATGAATTTTCTGAAGAGTGTGAAGTCTGAATTTTCTGGAGAGAGTAAGGCCTGAAACTAAAATGTCTGTTTATTATTTTATGTAAGTTATTACTGCTTTGCTAGAAGACAAAAAATGTTATGATAGACTAAAAATATAAGGCAAAAATCTGTACTGTTGAAGTTCTCTCTAAAATCTGGAGACTTGCTGTTAATTTGCAGCCTGTGAAAATTCTTAAATCTAAGCTGTAGCTCTCATTTGAAGCAATCCTATGATAAGGATAAAAAGGTGTTGCTGTTATTTTTTCTCCTTCAGAATGTTCACAGAACATCATCATACTGTGAGCTACTTTAAAAATTTCACACAGCTGCAGTCTATTTCTGAGATTGCTTCTGCTAAGGAAATTGCAGCCCTGGCTGAAGTTCAAGCCCATGGGAAGAAGGTGTTCTCAGCCTTGCATGATATGGTATCACACTTGACCAATGTGGATGCTTTAAAAGGGACCATTGTTCCATTAGCCACGAAGCATGCTACTGAGCTTAAAGTAGATGTGAAAGACTTTGGGGCAAGTAAAAATATATTTTACATTTCTTCAGGGGGACTAATTCAGTTTCTTCTCTTCCTCCTTTTCCCAGTTAGGGGTTGCCACAGCGGATCATCTTTCCACTCATGATTGGCAGTGGAGTTTTACGGTATCAAGTTGCTAGCCCGGCACCCAACCTGCCACAGAAGGCACACGCACACATTCACACCTAGGGCCAATTTAGAGTGTCCAGTCCACCTACTGCATGTCTTTGGGATATGGGAGGAAACCCACGTGACGACAGGGTGGACATGCAAACTCCGTACAGAAGGCACGCCAGCCGAGAATCAAACCGGAGAACCTCTTGCTCTGAGGCAGCAACGCTAACCACTGCACCACCGTCTTTTTTTTTTTTTTCTCCTTCTTTCAAAAGTATAGTCATTAGGTGGTTTGGACTAAGAAAAAATTGATTTGAGAACAGCTGCTTACTATTTACTAGGCTTAAATTAGATTTAGTGAGGGGAACAGTCTTCATGAATCACCTGCTTTCTACAATGGGATTTGCCAAGTTGCTGTATTCTGGTGCTTTTGAGGCAGCATATTTTGTCCTTGTCTCTTCCTCCATTTCATGACCAACCTATTTTTAACAAACTGTTGCCTGTTTTTTCTTCTTGCCTTCATATTTCTCTTGGGGGGGGGGGTAACTTTGCCTTTATCTCCTTTGTCTAGCACTCTATCTGCACCTCTGTAATATAGTATTTTTTCTTTACCTGTAGAACTTGTAAAGGTTGTGGGACAATATGGCTACGTGTCAGTTTTGTTGCCCAGTATTTAGTTTGTATAAACAAATTTAGGCTAATTACAGGAACATTTTTCAGCTGATCTAGCTTGCCTTGTGAAAGCATAGGTTATCTATTGCATTGCTAACAGCATGTATTGCTTTTAAGACCTCAGTGCTACAATCTATTGAACCAATACCCATTTTAAGACTGGGTGCATAAACACCTATGTAAACCAGTTGCATTACTCTTGAAAAGTTGGGGGACTTGGTTCTGTGTAGGCATGGTAAGGGAACTTCTACTCTAACTGGTGTTTAGGGGTGGTTGAGCCCCTTCCATGTAGGGGCCTCTAAAAATAGTTCCAAGTTCTAGATCACATGCCTTAATCAGCAAGGCAGTAAGTGTGGGGGAGGGGACTGTGTTTGGGATAGGCTTCTAAAGTCTTCCTTGGACTGCACATCTAGTAACTGATCAAGTCCACTTCTGTTTACATAACTACATTTCTATTGATGTAGTAAACCTGATCCTTATACAAGTGGGACTAGGGCCTAGTCCCATTCTAGTCAGTTGTGAGTTAGAAAAGCCCAGTGATTAGGACACCTGCTGATCTCTTTGTAATCATGATTTTGATTATTTAACATGCAGTGCTATATATGCTAAAACAGTTTTGGTGCTAGAAGTGAAGGGTAGTTAATTTGATACAACTGCTTCACTAATCTCCTCTACTGGTAGAAATTGCAAGGATTATATGCTCTAGGTTATGCCCTTTTATTGACCGTCTTGTCACACTTAACCAGTATGTCTTGACCATTTTCTATGCAAAATACAGGTGTAACCCTTAAGACGGACAAAAGGGACACAAAGTAAAGTTCTAATCTTTTATAGAGTAAAACAGTGGGGATTGGCCATTTCCTCATCTGCAAGAGCACTGATTTTAATTTCAGTCCAGCAATACTGAGATGAACATTTTTGTGTTCAGTTTTAACCAATGTATTGTACTAATGTAGTGTCCTTTACTAAAACTGAGAACTGTTGCTGGTATTTCTGATTTCTCATGTAGTCCCTAGTACATTTCTGAAGTCAAAATGTAATTAGTAAAGGCAAATAATGCCAACTTCCCAAGGCATAAGAGGCTGGAATTATATTACAGAACTGATTGGTTATCCAAGATCATTTGAAATTTCATCGACTGAATGAACTTGCATAGTGCCTTTACTCTTTGACCCCTGAATTTTTCCTGTATCTAAGTTTGGTCCCATCACTTTACTTCTAACTAGCATGCTTTGTCCTTTCTTATGTAGTGTTTAATATTCCTGCCTTGGCCTATCACATGCACATCACTGTGGGGGGTTAGTAACACTTTTGTAGTTGGGATGCTTTCTCACTCCCTCAACTTTGGTGTTAACCCAGACTACATAGTAACTTTATAAAGCATGCAAAGCTTAACATTTTAAAATATTGACTCTGCCTGTCTTTGATTTTTTTGCAGATTATTTTTTGAAAATCTGCTGGACCTCATTGGAGAGAAGCAAGGTGGAGATGCCAAAGAAGTCTTTAAGAAAGTGACAGAGCTAATATATGAATAAATACAAGCTGCACATTGATCTAATGTGTTCTTTTCAATAAAATATACAACTAAACCAAAACTTATGTGCAGTATACTATCAGAAGCTAAATGGTCTGTTCTGTAAATTGGAGACTAGCAATGCATTTGGTTATGGTAACTGCTAAAGATGTTTTGCAACTCCCTCACACTTGTCCTAATGTATAGGTATGACATTGCCTACCAGTACTATATAATCCAACTTTTAGCTGAGGGATGCCAACTTAACTGGCATTTAAAGTGGAGTGATTGTTCAATTGATCTATTTTTGGTGCATTTTGATATTTGATTTTATTTCTAAGGATGCAAGTTGAATGAACTGGCAGTTGTACCCTCTTGACAGGGGTGACTTTGTATTGAGTACAAGTAGATGAATGGAGTAAGATGGATGAAAGTTTGATGCATTATTAACTATCAAAACACAATGAGGTTGTAGAATCTCTTGGAGCAAATACATGATGCTTTAACTCTTGTTTCCAGTCGTCCTTGGGCCAGATTATGTGTTCACTACCCATAGTATAAACAAGTGGGTGTCATGCCTGGGCCTCTAACAATGCTACACAGTTGACTACACTATAGCCTTGCTGATTTGTCATTGTACAGCTTCCTCTGCTGAAAACCTATTAACACTTGGCAAGTCCATTGATGGTAATGGTCTTGTGGACATAAGTGGTGAACTAGTTTCAATGGAGTTTTCGTTGACTATCATGGTGGAAAAGCTCACTACAGGGAAGTGAGGATATGCATGCAAGGAAATGGAGGATGGTTAATAGCACTTTAGTGGGTGGATGTGATGCTTTTTTAAGATGCACATTAGTCTACTAATTTTTTTCTGCTTGAGTTATCTTGGCCTCATTCTACAAGAAGAAGCTAATATGGAGCTGTGCATCTAGCCTTATTTCAGCTCTTGGTGCAAAGAGACCAACAAGCATATCCAACTTCAGTAACTGTATCCTCATCTGATTTTTAGAGCAAACTGAATCCAATAAATCTTGGTCTAGTAAATCCTGTTACCCTTCTACCTTGAGATGTTTTTTAGGGAACAAGAAGCTCAACACTCCATTCACTAAAACAACTTCTCTAGCAAGCAGAATAATCTTGCAACAGAACAGTGATCTGCTCTAGCAAGCAAAATAATAATC